>NC_056750.1:509935686-510078186 GCF_019279795.1 Protopterus annectens
GTCCCTGAGGGCTCCAAGAACACCAACTCACCCAGGGTGGGATTTGAGGCCAGCCAACCACCTTTTTGGCAAATTCTTTAATACATCTCCAAATTAGACATCAGTTGGAGATCTGGGGGACCTTTCTGTCGGTGTCCATCATGAGAGAGATTCATCTGTGGAATTTAGGTACCTCTTTTTACACCTCTGAGGAACTTCCTCAGTGGGGTGCTCCGGGGAGGTGTCAGAAGAGATCTGGGCTTCCCTGGGTGGAAGAGACTGAAGGCTCTGCGGAACTGGCTGTCCTGGTGTTAGGAGAGAGAGAGGTCTCCGACACAGAGTGCAAGATGGGAAGGGGTGGATCCCAAACAGTAGAACCCTCTCCACAACCTCGAAGGCAGGATGACTGCTGGAGTCTCAAGGAAGAATGCTCTGTCCTGAGGGATCATGAGTAGGTCATCCTCTGTCGCCAACAGCCCTCCGCTCAGAGGGTGGAGTCAGGGGTGAGCTGTCAAACTCCGAAGCACTGGCAGGAAGTGACAACTCCAAAAACTGTGGAGTGGAGGATGTAATCCCCCCCCAGACTGTACAGCGAGGCTTCAGCTCCAAGACACACACTGCCCCAACACGGTTGGAACAGAGCAAGTCAAGGAAGCAGTCTGACTAAGCAGACAGAACTATCAGGGCCGAGAGACCAGCATCAGGGACCAAAGGATCCAGGAGCTCAGAAATGGTAGGCCAGATC
This sequence comes from Protopterus annectens, assembly GCF_019279795.1. Taxonomy (NCBI): domain Eukaryota; kingdom Metazoa; phylum Chordata; order Ceratodontiformes; family Protopteridae; genus Protopterus; species Protopterus annectens. The sequence continues at coordinate 509,936,411 of NC_056750.1, forward strand.
AGAGTAGGAGAGAGAATCCTGCAGGGGGAGGCTCTGCTTGCAGATCCCACCAGGGATGGAGCTGGGAGGACCACCATCTGGATCTGCATATGGATAAACTTCATCAATATGTCCACCTCATTCTCCGAAAGGTTCCAAGAGGACCTAATGGACGAGGATCCAGAAGAGAATCTACAGTGGTGCCTGGATGAGACAACCCCAGAGGATAGCCTTGGTGCCAATGGCTCCTGCCCCAAAGGGGGGGGCAGAAGCACAGGGCAGAAACAGAGCGCACAAGTGAGCTGTACCAGAGCCAGTAACTGTGCTCTGATGGTCTTGGGGCCTTTTTAGGAGGCTCAGACTCCAAAAGGCATGGAGGGCTTCAGGGACCGTTTATGGTCCCTGGCCTCCTTGGATTTCTTGGCAGGGGGCTGAGCCCATGAAAAAGAAGCAACTGCAGGAGGAGGAGGGATAAGTCCCCCAAGAACAAGCTTATTACACCTATCTGCAAGGGTCCGAGGAAGAAAGGCCTTGCAGACAGAGCAATTTACTTCAAGGTGGGCAGTACCCAAAAAGAGTAAGCGCACTCTCTGTGGGTGACAGACTTGGGGATCTTGTGCCCACAGGAAGTGCATTTTTTTTTTTAAAACCTACTGGTTTGTCAAATTTTCTGACATAGTAAGAAAGAAATGGGAAGAATAAGGAAGAGTCCCGACAGCCACTGGCAAAGGAATACAGCACACTATAAAAGCTTAAGAGGAACTAAGCTTTTTTTTTTTTTTTTTTTTTTTTTTTAAAAACGGCAGAATAAGGTAGGAAAAAAAAAACCAGTAAAAAATTTTCACTTAGGACCCAAAAAACACACTAACGGAGGAGCTCTAACTAATCACAGTGCTTTGGTTGAGCGTAGGTAATGAGATCTGAAGCATCTCTGGGAGCTAGGCAGTATGGGTAGGGTGGGAGGAGCAATAGCACTGTATCCTAAGCTTGCTTACTGCCGTGTCAGTTTGAAGCTCATAACGGAGACCCACAGATTTGATGAAGACTTAAACATCAGATCAAATATCCCATGGATTGTTATCAGAGTAAATCAGACCAAGATATCATGGATTTGCTGCATCTTGCTTTTGTCAGTCTTCCCTCTGCAGGGATGACTCCTCCAGAAGTTGTCCTTGTTTCTTCCAGACTACAGAGTCTGCCACTGTTAACTACGCCTAAACCATAATGGGCAAGGATTCTATTGCCTCTTAGAAAAAAGATCCTGGAGAGTCCGACATTCGACAAACACTTTAAAAATGTTTCTCCTCTTTCTCAACTTCATAGTTAGGTCAAAAAGATTAGAACAATAAAATGGAGAGTTTATGAGGCGTTTTAGCATGTTAAGCAAAGCCTGTAAGTTGAAGTTAAGATATGCTGGTGTGTGGCAATACTAAAGTCTACAGCTTAGACAGATTCTTCAGTAGAGTTACAGATTAAGCTCATGATAAGGCTTGAAGTAGTTGCTGATGATATCTACAAATTCTGTTTCACAAGTCCATCTGGCAAGCTGGTCCAATGACTGAAGCAGTCAGAAGACCACATAGCTCAGTTATGTAAGTTAGATAGTTTATGGTTCTCAAGCAAAACGTACAGGATGCAGATAGCTCCAGTGTGTCACAATGACAAAGCTCCAGGTGATTTGACTTATTACTGGCTCAGGTTATCTTTTGCAGTTCGCATGGAATGAATGTGTATGCCTGTGATGGAGTGGTGGCTCATGATTACCAAATGCCACAATCCATCAGACGAGGGTTAGTAATGTAAAGAAGCAATTCTGGGACACGCACGTAAAGGACAAGGGTGGCACATGTGGAATTCTTTAATCGTGGATGCATGAAAGCCTGAACTTATGGGGGAGGCACAATGGCCACTGCAGTGACTCAAGTTGAACAGGTTCTACCCAAGGGTCGGGGGGGGGGGGGGGGAGAGAAAAGACAGCCATGTAAAAAATATATAGCTTATACAAGCATTCATGGCTGCCACTGTCTCTCCAGAAGGCTCTTGTCCCTCTTGTTACTGATGGAATGAGTAGTGCAAGGAACAAATGGGCATAGTCCAACTAGGGAAATGGATGGTCAGCAGACAATGGAGTGGTCAGCAAGCACTATGGGTAAAAAGGTAAAGGATGCATAAACTCACTTCCCAGGACTGTACACGGCCCTGAATTACTTGTCAGGGAGAGCAGTGCAGGGCTCTCAATGCTGGAAGCTTTAACTCCTTCAGTCCCAAGCAAAACTGACCTTTTCCCCAACATCTATTACAACGGAAAGTCACTTCTTATGAGGTTCTCTCTCAACCTCTTTTTAAAGCGCATCTGACATGATCTGCATCTACAAATTACGCAAATTATAAAAATGTAAAACTGCTCATCAGATGGAGTATACAGAGTGCTAGTGTCACAAGTGTATTTACTGTTAGCATTTAGTGACTTGGATTTAGATTTATATTGCAAGTATATGACAAATTTGTATTTATTCTGCAAAAAAATTAGTAATATGGACAGGCATACTATAAGTATGCAAGATGCACCCAGGTTAATGGTGGATTGTTATATTGAGCAATAAAATAAAAATTATGCATTATCAAATTTTTAACAGTAAAAATAAATATCCAAGGATACGACCAGCAGATAGAGAGTTTGAACCAGCAAAATAAAATAAAAACAATACGTAAATCCAAACGATGTATGCTGGTTCTAGATGTGCCAAGTAGAAATCACAAATTAAGCTGATTCACTTGTTATTTTAAACTTATTTAAACTGACATACAAAATAAAGTCCATGTCACTCAAAAGTGATGCATAAATGAACAGAACTTTATTGCAAGTAAGCGCTTTCACCCGTAGGCTTCCTCAGACTTTTATTGCTAACTGCACTACTGCAGTTTAAATAAACTAAAGTGCATTGCTATTGGTCAGTCAATACAACATAGAGAAGGCTTAAAGCGCTACGTTCACAATATATTCAAAAAGTATAGTATTTAGTATTTAATATATAATACTTAATATATAGTTAAAAACTTTGACAAAGCATTTATTTAAAATAGTTTTCTAAAGACATTAATTAAAAAACATAGATTAAAAGACATCAATATAAAACAACTGGTATTTGTATATAAAAAAGATATATGTACATGTATGTATATATATGTATATTAGTATACATACATACACACATATATATATATATATATATATATATATAGAAAGAATGCATACTGGAATAAATATATAAGGGATCATGTAGACCAGAAATATTGCATTAAAAAATCTAAGGCCCCATTCATAGCCTATAAAATCATGCCTATGTAGACACCAGATATCCATACCCAAAGAGAGGTAATATAGGCATATGCCTATATGAAAAATATCTTTAAGGTCTTAAAAACTAAACATATAAAAGTAAAATGCTAATAATAATAATACACAACCTACATCTCAAAACTAGTGCTTGGGTACTCTAAGCCTTTTTCTTCTTAAAAATGGTTTTACCTGTACTTTAGGCATGATTTTATAGGCTATGAATGGGGCTTTAGATTTTTTACTGCAACATATCTGGTTTACATGGTCCCTAATATATTTATTCTAGTATACATTCTTTCTATATATATATATATATATATATATATATATATATATATATATATATATATATATGTATACTAATATACATATATATATACATACATATACATAATATCTTTTATATACAAATACCAGTTGTTTTATATTGATGTCTTTTAATCTATGTTTTTTAATTAATGTCTTTAGAAAACTATTTTAAATAAATGCTTTGTCAAAGTTTTTAACTATATATTAAGTATTATATATTAAGTACTAAATACTATACTTTTTGAATATATTGTGAACGTAGCGCTTTAAGCCTTCTCTATGTTGTATTGACTGACCAATAGCAATGCACTTTAGTTTATTTAAACTGCAGTAGTGCAGTTAGCAATAAAAGTCTGAGGAAGCCTACGGGTGAAAGCGCTTACTTGCAATAAAGTTCTGTTCATTTATGCATCACTTTTGAGTGACATGGACTTTATTTTGTATGTCAGTTTAAATAACAAGTTTAAAATAACAAGTGAATCAGCTTAATTTGTGATTTCTACTTGGCACATGTAGAACCAGCATACATCGTTTGGATTTACGTAAATTTTTAACAGTATTTAAAACTATTAATCTGCAAAACTGTGCAAGTTATCAATAAAATTGCAGGTCTTAATACAGTGTATAATATGGCTGCATGTGGTTAGCTGCAGGTCACACAGCTTTACAAAACATGCTGTTTCTCTACATGCTTTTACATTACCTATATTTTTATTGTCCGTTGAGAACATCCATCCACCGACTGCTTGTACTTGCCAACAAACAGTACATGGTCATGCACAAAAATATTAAAGTGCTTTGAAACTAACCTGCTTCATTCTTGTCTCTGTCTATCACAACTATTCGCCCATTCAATTCCTGCAGTTCCCAGTGCAGCTGCTCAAGTTTACGGTTTGAGGTTTTCAGGATATTCTCAATATGAGACAGACTCTTTCTGTCAGTTGTCACTTTACGCAGATTCTCTGCCCCTTCCTTAATCTTTAGCTCCTTCTGTATCTCTCGACGGATCTGCTCCTTCATATAATCAAGTTGCTGTTGGAAGTCAGGGTCAAGAATATTGGTACTATCCACAATCTCTAAAAGTAGATTACTCTGCAAAATAGACAGACCATTAAAAAAAAAAAAAAAGGAGTTCAGAAATGCCTTGTAAATATTGTTAGGTTAAAAGTTTATTTAAAATGTTCACTTTTCAACTTTTTGGCTTTGTATACAATAGTAAAAACACAGTGGTGCCAGGATACTCTATGTAACAGTAGGGATTTACACGTGATAACTGCTGCAGGAAATTCTTAAATGACTGGGACTTGATCAAAAGCAAATTTCTGTCTTTTGGACAGATCTACTTAACAGGGATACATGTTGCAAGATGAAGTACAATCTAGAAAAGGAGCTGCAGACGCTTACAACAGTAATATTATACCATGACTCCCCATTAATATTCCAAAACGTGCACACTGATTGGCCAGCGTGCACGTTGTAAATAGACTTATACTAATGGAAAAAGTCCAGGCGACAAGTCTCTTTTAAAACACTGTCTCGCTATGTTAAAAGAGTTTAACATAGCGACACAGGTTTAGAAAAAGCAACGGAGATCTCCATTGCTTTTTTTAAAGCTGTCTCGCTATGTTAAACTCCTTTAACATAGTGACACAGTGTGTAAAAAGCAACGGAGATTTTGTTTTCTCCGTTGCTTTTTTTTAAACCCGTCTCACTATGTTAAATGGGTTTAACATAGAGAGACAGCTTTAAAATAAGCAACGGTTTAACATAGCGAGACAGGTTTAAAAAAAAAAAGCAACGGAGAAAGCAAGATCTCCGTTGCTTTTTACTGTTTCGCTATGTTAAATGGGTTTAACATAGCGAGACAGCTTTAAAACAAGCAACGGACATCTCCGTTGCTTATTTTAAAGCTGTCTCGCTATGTTAAACCCATTTAACATAGCGAAACAGCAAAAAGCAACAGAGATCTTGCTTTCTCCGTTGCTTTTGGCCACAGCTATGATGTACTGCATAGGCATGCGCAGTACATCAGAACTGCCGCGGATACCAGACAGCTGTGGAAGGGCAGCAAAGAGGCATTATACAATGCCATTATTTAAGAAAAGTAATTATTTCTTTTCTTAAATAATGTCATAGTATAATAGCAATACCACGCCTGGGTGTGGGTAATGCGATACCCACGGTTGTCTTCGTTTGGTCCCTCGGGCTTCGCCTCGGGACCAAACCACGCCAACCGTGGGTAAATCCCGCATTACCCACACCCAGGCGTGGGTTATTGCTATAGTGAAAGCTCAGGTGTGATATGTTAATTTCCTGCAAAATTGGAATGGGGGGGGGGGGTCACCTAACTGATGACAATTAATCTGCATAAATTCATAGTCGCATCAAAACTCAACAAATGCATAGTGGTATGCAGACAGAGAAGAAAAAGTCAACCCTTTTTCAGTGATTTATAGTTCTTACAGCTATTATGTAGTACTTCACACAAATGTATCAGGTCAAGTATAAAAGTCATTGCTGCAGTAAGCTATATAATTATAAAGTTAACCAAAAAGGTGGGGTTAGATATCACACCTTGCAGAGCAGCCAGAGTAAGACATGTTGTGCACCTGCAGGCACCCAATTTGTTAGGTTTACAACAAGTTTCAAAGGATTGACATGCTGGCTGATGACCTGGTAAACTGAGCCCGAAAATTACCTGCATCTATCATAATGAAGTAACGCAATTAATCAGCTGGTTCAGGTGTTCAAGATACTTTAACTGCATACAAATAAATAAAACAATGGAAACAGATGAGTGCTTTCGCACCAAACCTTGGTGCTTCCTCAGATCTAAAAAATATATTAAAAAAAAAAAAAAATCACACCATTTAAATAACAGCAAACTAGCGCCTCAAATCACATGACTTCAAAAGAGGTTTTAAATGGATATACTCATTTAGTCCCTTCCCTTTAGTAGCCTGACATAATGATATCCATTTAATTGCAAGTCTTTCAGTACTGGTTTTAACATCACCTCCCCTTATATTAGGAATATACATCTCTAATATAAGAAATAATGTATGCATAGGTCCTTTATCAGCTACATGCTTGCCAAGTGCATTTCTCAAATCATATCCAATCATAATATATAAATTTTCTCTAATCCTGTCTCTGAAGGGCCTATTTGTCTTGCCAACATAACTTTGACATATCACAACATGCAAGATAAACCACATTGTGTGCACCACAATCAGCATAGAAATCCAAACTATATTTATAACATGTGACTGGATGTACAATATAGTCATTTTTGTTAATGTAATTGCAGACATTGCACTTCCCACACTTCTGTCCATCTGGGTCTCATCACAAGCTCATTACCTCTACTCAAGGTCTTATAACATTCTCTTAATAGAATTAAAATTCTTATAGGAGAACTTTGGTTTATTCCAAATAATTTCTTGGAATTTAGCATCTGATGCAAGTATATTCCAATGTTTCCTAACATTGCATACATGTCGAACAAACATTGCTAGAATAATTTAAGCATAGTCTCAAGCAATCAACATTACAAACCTTAGTTGTTTGATCACCATCAATGTCATTACTTAAGAATGGGGGCTGCAATGTTTGCAATTACATCAATGAGACTGACTATTACACATCGTCACAGGCTATAAATAGAGAGAGAACATTTATATATTATGAAAAGATATGATTTGAGAAATGCACTTGGCAAGCATGTAGCTGATAAAAGGACCTATGCATGCATGCATTTAAATTTCTTATACTAGAGATATAATCTTAATATAAAAGGGGCGGTGGTGTCAAAACCAGCACTTAAAGACTTGAAATTAAACAATCATTGTTACTTCAGGCTAACAAAGGGAAGGGACTAAATGAGTACATTCCTTTAAAACCTATTTTAAAGTCACATGATGTGAGGCGCTAGTTTGGTGTTATTTAAATGGTGTGATTTTACTTATTTTTTAGATGTGAGGAAGCACAGAGGTTTGGTGAGAAAGCGCTCAGCTATTTCCACTGTTTTACTGTTTAATTTGTATGCACTAAAGTATCTTGAACATCTTCTGAACCAGCTGACTTCGTTTTTGGATTTGGATGTGTTTGAGTTGGCCTGTTGCTCCTTCATTTTTTGGTGTTTCATTGAGCTATATTGAACGGAGCATGGCAGAAGGTGTCAATACGGATTCCAGCAAGTGACCGTCTCTCCACATTTGGGAGTCGTTTAAACCACATTTTGGCTGTTGCTGGGACTCGCTTATTGTTGATACGGGCTCTGTCCCTTCTTCCACCCAATAGTCCGATTTGGATTACAGCAATTTTAAGGTTATTTTGAGAACACTTGAGAACATTTATTAGTATAAGCAGCTTCAATGGCAGAGACTGCACCTTGAAGCATGTTTAATGCACAAAGTGATTCTAAGGGGCTTGCGCATTAAGATGCCAACGTATGGAAATTCTTTCCCCGATTTACTTAGGGATTGGCAGAATCTGAATTTGGAAATTAGCTTTAAATACATTGACCTGCTTTTGAAATTTTTTGGTCCGACTGAGACAGCTTTAGAAGCTGAAGTTACAGGTGACATTGACAAGGTGAATAGCTTATCGGACTGGACTCTATACTCAAAAGAAAAAAATATTTATTTACTGACACAGGAGTATATGAGAAGAGATTAACTGAGACCAAAAGAAGGAAACTGCAGCATGGATTTGTCCATTTTCTCTGAAGGGCATATTTTTTCCTGGCCCAAGACATACTGCCAAGATTTCGGAGCGAGAACACATCTGTGCAGTATCCCTTTGGAATGTACATACATCAGCTGCTGATAGTGAGCATGCAATGTCTAAATCCATACTGACAATGTAGATTCTAATATGGTTTGTGATCGTAACTCTAAATGTTTTGAATGGTTGCACTGTGAGAGAACCTCTGAAAGCTAATGTGATATGATTTCAAAATGTTCAGTGTTCGAATGTGAATGATAACACGTGCCTTTGACCAATCAATACTTTTTTTTTTTTTTTTTTTTTTTTTTTTTACAACTGCAGCTCCCAGAATTGGTCACACATGACCTGAGGGGGCGGCCCAAGAGCAGGAGTTGGAAGAGTCAGTTGGAATTGGGGCCTGCAGTCAGACGGAAGGTTCTGAAAGTTTAATTGTGAAAATATCATCCCAAGTATTAATGAAAGAGCAGACTGAGATGCTTAATCTTGGCTTTATCCTTTATACCAGCCAGAGGGTCCAAGTTATATGACACTGTTGGAATATCACTTTGAAGTTAGCGCACGGTAATACAAATGGTATTGTGCATCTATTCAAAAAACCTAGTACTTATATTCCAGTAAATCCCCCTTTGTTAGAAGCATTTAGTAGAATTTGTGAAGAGGAAATGTACGATATCTTTAATAATGGAGTGATGAAGACTTTCTATAAATCTGAGAAAAGTACAGTATTAAACACTAAATGAGTTAATTATATATCAAGATCTGTACACGTGTCCAGCGGACAAAGGGGGACAGACGGTTATGGATACTAGTCAGTATGTTAATGCCCTGTCTGAAATGTTGTCTGATATGTTGACTTATTTAGAATGTCAGACTAGAAGTTGACACGACTGTTAATATACACTCTTACGTATATTATCTACTGATGGAAGGAGTGACTGACAGAAAATTGTTTGATTTCATGGTGGAGTACTCAAATGTACCAACTATTTATGGGCTCCCACAAATTCACAAGTCACTTGAGAACCCACACATGAGACCTACTGTCACAGGGAAGGGGTGGGTTAGAGGCCTTACCCATTTACATGGACAAAAAATTGCGTCCAGTTATAGACTCAGTACAAAAACTATTACTTGGGATACCAGACATTTTTTAAGTTGTCTCAATGGGTGGAGAACAACAGCATTGATGAATATCTTTCTGTTACCATGGACATAATGTCTTTATTCACAGTTATTCTGAATGCAGATGGTATTTAATCAGACTCTCTCAGTAATCACTCTACATATACTTCTGATCAGATTTATCAGATTTGTTTTTTGTTGGATGTCATCCTTACGAGTAATCTCTTTACATTTGATGGGAAAATATATTCAAGCAGGTGGGCGTAGCAACAGGTACCATATGTATGCCAACGCCTATGCTAATAGTGTGTTGGTGCAATGGGAATCCAAATGTGTTTAATGAAAGGAATAGTTATCATGGTTCACTTCTGCATTATGCAAGATTTGTGGGTGATGTCTTTTTTCTTTGGGCGGGGTTGATAAGCGTTTTTGCATGGTTTTATAAAACTACCTACATAGTACTACAGATTTGAAATTCATTGTTAAGTATTTTTAAACTGAAATAGATTTTTTTTAGATGCATGTTTTGAAGGAAAACTATTGATGGGATGGACACTGCTATATACAAGAAAGCATTCGATAAGAATAATCTAATATACTTACAAGTAGCATGCATCCCAGATATGTCAAAAGAAATGTAATAAAGGGTCAGTTTTACAGGAATGTGAGGATACATAATAGAGATAGTGATATCTATTCAGGTTTTAACATTTACTAAAGAGTTTTGTCAGAGGGGCTATCAGGAGTCAATGGTGAACTGTGTTCAGAATGAAGTACTGTCTCATTGTCATACAAGGGCAAAACCATTCTTTAGTAATGACATTGATGGTGATCAAACAACCAAGGGATGTAATGTTGATTCCTTGAGACTATGCTTAAATAATTCTAGCAATGTTCGGAAACACTGGAATATACTCACCTCACATGCTAAATTTTAAAGAAATTATTGGGAATGAACCAAAGTTCTCCTATAAGGATTTTAATTCTATTGAGAATTTTATAAGACCTTGAATAGCGGTAATGAGCCTGAGGTGAGACGCAGAAGGACATTTAAGTGTGTGGGGGTGCAATGTCTGCAATTAAATTAACAAGAGTGACTATATTATACACCCAGTCACAGGCTACAAATACAGTTTGGATTTCTATGCCGATTGTGGCACACAAAATGATTTAACAAATTCTTTAACATTCGAGATAGTCTAACCCCCACAAGAAAACTTTGCAGCAAAACAAAGCAATTACCATGGATTTCTCATGACACTAAACTACTAATCTAAAAGAGAGATAAAACCAGAGCCCTATACCTATCAACAGTTACGAAACCAAGCAAAGAAACAAATCCGCAATAAGAACCTTACCAAACTGCTCAACAAAAATACCTCCATAACCCACAGAAATTCTAGCAATCAACCACCTCCTCAACCCTGGAAAACCCAGCACCCCCACTCCTTCCACATCCCAACACCACTGAACCCAGAGGAGAGACTTCCAAAATAAGAACTTGAGTTCTGCTCAAAAGATTAAGTCAACATTTCTATAACAAAGCTCAACTCTGTGGCATAAAGGGAAAAAAATAGCTGACTAAAACCATATAACCAGAGTTTGGGGGGGCGGGGAGTGGAAGTCAGCAGACCGCACCAACGCATCATCCTGGGCAGGCAGTAGTTCCCATCAGAAACCTCTGTTTGCATAGTACTGAAAGAGTCACAGCTGAGAGGACCAGAGTTTTATGAACCCAGTCAGTGACAGCAGCCCTCACAGCTTGCAGTGGGAAGCATGTAGAAATAAAGGAAGTAAGATGTCCCACTGTAAAGCAAGTGCTGCTAGCGGCCAACAAGGGGCAGAAGGGCCTTCAAAAAATGTTCTTATTGCTAGACATCGGCAAGAGCATAAAGTACATCTATGATAACCAATTACCATCGACCAGCCAGAGGGCTAATCGGCTCAACATACACACGCAAAGGCTTGGTCAGCAGACAGAAATATGTATGTATAGAAGAAATTCTGTTAGGTCCCAGGCAGGAGCCACTGGACATACAAAGGGTCTCAAATGCAAAATGTTTGTCAAAAAGCTATTTCACAAGGTCAGCTCCATGGAGCACAATCATGACGTCCTGAATGGGACCCAGAGAAACAAGTTTTAATAGCAAGCCAAGTCGAGAGCGTGAGAGTCAGATTTATTTCTCCAGCTGAATACCTTCAAACAACAATCAGGCAAAACAAGCAGAAATGTTTGCGAGGTCATCTCAGAGCAGTAGGTCAGGATACTATCAAATAAGACAGTAACATATAATATTCAAGAGACTGAGCCAGTAGTGTCAAAAACAGTCTTGTCACACCATTAAGAAAGCTATATCCATTTTCAAAAATTTGATTTTCCAGTATGTGGAAAAACAGTCATCGTCTTGGCCAAGACAGTCCTAATCAGTATGCAATTTGCTTTATCTTTTAAACTTCAGAAGCAGGTTTAGTACGAGAGAGGTTGGATGAAATGCAGACAAAAGATCTTAATGCATAAATGCATTCCTGGTTTTGACCAATGAAAATTGCATTGGTCACCTTCAACACACAAAGAATGGAAAAGAACAATACAGGATAATGTCTCAAATGAGATGCAAGCAAATCCATCAATGGACATGCCGTACATCAAGAAGTGTGTTCCTGTCCACTTCCCATTCGGAAGATTGAAATATTGGTGCTCGAGTAAGTCTCAAACTGGTGACCTGAGATGTAAATGGCTTTAAGACTGAAGCTTACTTTGACTGCTTGTACCCAGATTACCACTGCTCGAGTTGAAAGGCGACAGTGTTCCCACTCCTTTATTGGATAATTACACTGTATGTAACAAATCTGCACAAGTCTCAGCTTGAAGGATTAGCTAAGGAGATACTGAACCAGCTGGAGGATCACCTCCTCCAAGTTGATCAAGTTCATTTGTGCTGGAAGCCACAGATCTCACAAACTCAGGCCCTGTGAATGAGCTCATCAAGCATTAGTCCCAGTTGTCTGTGGTCAATTTCTGACCCAGTGCTAAAACAGAATGGAAAACCTGGTTGAAGGAGTATGCCAGTTCTGACAGAAAACTTTAACTGCTATTAGCAAGGGAAAGATGCATTCCTTAGTCTGCATACTCTGGTTCTATAAAAAGTACCCGAAATACTATTGCATCTTTCTCAGGTAAACTGCCTTTGGGAATCATGGATGGAGAAGGACAATTAACCAAATGATTTTGAGATCCACTCAGTTTCCATTACACCAGTTATATTCTGTCCTACAGAAGAAAACTAGTTGTGCTGATATTAAAAATCCTTAACTGGGAACAGCACATATCCAGTTTCTGAAGGAAGACGGCGGTGCTCAGGATCTCAACACAATGCAGAGTTTACTACAGCACAACCAGATACTTTGTTCTTTTCACTGACCCAGGGTCTCCACAAAGTACGAGGAGAACATTCTACATCAAAAGATGTAACCAACTTTGTACGTAAATTAAAAAAAAAAAAATAGTTGTACAAACATCTTTATCTTTTAACTTTAAATCTGGGTCTCCATTCATTAGCCATTTGAAGCCAAGAACATTTAGGATCTGAAGAAATAACAGTTCAGGTAGCACTTTACTGAGGTGAGATATTACAGAAGTGTTATAAAACAGAAAACCCTTCCTCTCATGGGTTGGGGAGAAACAGCAAACTGACAACAGGATAAAACCTGTTGCCTCAGGTGTCATCATTTCTGCTTCCACTGGCCCCGATATTTATACTTCCAAGCCTGCTGCTGCAGTTTTGCGCACTTTATATGCAACAGCCAGGATTTACTGGGAAAAAAAAATCTGAGTATTTGGTATGGGGGCATAAAACATATGCTTAAGTGTTTTACCTTTCAACTCCAACTGCTTTATTACCGTCTGAAGAGGAGTTCCAGGCCAAATATGTGTATGACAAAGGCTGCATATACAGCAGAGCATGCCATCTCATGACTACCTCGTGTATGCAGAGTTGACTTAGATTTCTACTTTCAGTGACCCATCAGAGATGCTTCAAGAACGTCAATGTACCAGAGATCAAGCATTGCACTCGGCCATGAGGTCTGGCAGTTAACAGCCTGAATTCTCTAAATGAATTAATTCTCATTTTTGAGATTCTAAGAGCTTTAGTACAGTCATATCCTGCGACTCTACTTCTGTGCATCTAAGGCATCAACATCAGCAAAATGTTTATCCTAAGGATTTCATAAAGGGTCACAAATACACGTAGCATAAACAGAGTGCATTTCTTCACTGAACATCAACCAAACTACTATGCTTAAAATGACAAATCACTTGAACTTACCAAAATAAGCCATTAAACACATTTCACCCCAACAAAACTTGCCAAAACATGTATCACCAACACATTGCATCCCAACAAAATGACCAGAAAATAAATACGTACGTACGTGTGTGTCAAAGGGGATAAGTCACATTACACCCTGCCCAAACATTCTCACTTACAGCTGTAACTTGTAGAAAAGTAGAAACACTGAAAAAAATATTAAAACATGTCTCTCCTCTAAGAGCCAAGAACTTGAAATATTAACACCACAGGATGTCACTGTATAGTATCACTCATGCTGAAAACTGGAACTTTGACCTTCAGAGTACATCTGGAAAATAGATTTGTTTTTTTTCCAGTCAGAAACAAAGCTTAAAAGAAAACAAAATTACTCACCAAACACAATTCAATATTTAAAAAGACTGAACAAAAAAAAAACAAAACAAAAAAAAAAAAAAAAACAAACATCAAATGCAACTCTGAATACTTAGAAAACATAATTCCTGAAAGTATAGATAAAAGTCCTCAAAGGACTGAATTAAAGGAGGAATGAGGAGTTGTTTAGGCCGAGTAGTACATGTGGAACAATTGCTTTGTTGCAGCTCGTTAAATTTTATAAGGCTCCCCAACTAATGAAGAGCCCCTACTAGGATGGCACTGTGTGTCAACTTAAAGAAATTTGATCAGAAGGTCAGAGCATCAGAAAAAAAGAACAAGTATATCAGAGCATCTTCCACTTCCTTTCAGATAAAGGATGGAGGGCTTGGTAGCATTTAGTTTATTTAAATAGTTTAAGGGGCAGAAATAGAACACCTTGGTTCAGTAGCCACCATGTGTTACTTCCTGGAGTAACTAAAATGGCTATCAGAAAAAAGCAAGACACTGTTAGCCCAGTGACATACAGGGATAAAACCTGACTATAGTAGAAGCATCTACAGAAGCTGGCCAAGGAAGGATGCAAGTGAACAGCATTGCCAGCTTGTCCATCTGACAGAAGTGAGCAGCTCTGGCTCGAAATCTGGGTAACACCTTGTGGGAGCTTTGGGCATAACTGTGGATGACAAGCCTAGATAATGTGCACCATTACTTTACATCTAGCGAATGGACCACCACCCCTGCAGGAGGCAACATGCAGTTGAGTTTAGAGAACCAAAGGGATGAAGTACATGCTCCACTGGAAAAAGGAGCCCCTCCACCCCCACCCCCCACCCCCAGGACCAGTAAGGTAACTTGCTCCCTATCACCACCAGACTCTCTGACTGGGGAAATGAATGGGATTCCCAGGCAAGAAGAAATAGGGCAGAGAACTCTCACTTTCCTGAGAAAAATCAGTTTTCACCACTCCAAAACCAATAGGCCAACTGAGGGCAGGTGGTGCAGCCAATGGATTATGTCCCACAAGGATGATTACAAAATAAATAAATAAAAGTGCAAAGACAAATCCAGATCCTAGAGCTAGAAAGTTTGAGTGCTAAGGAAACAGCAAATAACAAAACTCACTGTAATGTCATTAAAGTTATTCTGCAGCAACCCCCTCCCCCCACCAACATATACAGCATACACTAAACTCCAACAAACTGCTCTACTCAGAAGTAAGGCAATGCTCCAAAATGCAATACAATTCCATAAAAGCTGTTCTTTTTACAGAGTTAATATTAGTGGAGAACCAAATTTTGTATATAAAACAAGATTAAACTATTCCTTGAAAACAGATCTAGGTTGTGAGAATCCCCCTTGGCTCATGCAGGTATGCTTCGGTGTTAACACCACAAGCACTCCAAGGTGATAACTTGAAGCATCCTCACAAATTTGGGCGAAAAGCAGGTTTACATGTAAACCTGAAAATGGTGTCTTATTTAGTACTGTGTGAAGCTTGTGACAATTCCTACCCAGTTAAGATAGCCAAAAAGCTTTCATGAAGAATTTATGAATATCTTAGGCATTAAAAAAAGGAAACCCCTCCTTAGCAAAACTTGCTGCAGTTTGCGTTTTCAAGATGCTTAGCTTCTCTGAATTTACACTATACTGGCAAGCCACCACTAGGGGAAAGATACCAACACATTACTTGAAGGCAAAAAAGTAACTTGGCAGATACTGTTGGCTGATTTAAGTGGCCAGGGTTAAATGAATATATTAACATTGAATGTTTGCTAAAGCACATAGAATTTTAATACTATGGTTTTAATTTAGCTTTTTTACTAAAAAAAGTTTAGTAATTGACAGTATTTATTGATACATTTTAGTAAGTTCCAGATAGACTCATCTGACTAATCAGGTGAATTTTTGGAACTATAAATGAACTTAAAAGTCTGGTTTAGCTGTGATGAAGTTCTATAGCGGTTTTGTGTTCTCTTTCCTTAATGTAGAACATATTTTTACAACTGTAGCACTTAATTAAAATGATTATACTCTAAATATATGCGTATAGTCCAGTCTTATAAAGCTTTACACTATGATCAAGGTATTTGTTTAGTGCATCCAGCAATCACCAAAAGTTTATATAAGCATGTAACAAAACAGATCAAGTAATTGACGAGTTTTGCAGTAACAAACATACTCTGAGATTTTTAGGTCATTTTATACATTGATGCCTAATCTTTAAACCAATAAAAGCACTTCTGGAAAAAGTTATTACTATGATTGGCACAATATAAACAAGTCATAAAATCTGGGAAGCTATCAACCCTAGGTAGCAGCATATTTATACTAGAAGCCCAGAGGCCTTACAAAAAGTAAAAAAAGAATCCAGTGGCTTTTGTTCCCCATGTTCCTTCTGCTCAAGCAATTGTTGTCAGTACTGTAATGCAGAACCCCCAGTAGGCTTACATAGGAATGTTCTAAGTGGCTGGTCTCTGTATTAAGATCTATCTGAAAAATCACAAAGCCACCTCCAATTTTACTAGGGAAAAACTCTTGGACTGAATCGGATATGAACAGAGACTGAAGAGTAACCAGTGCTGTAGCGCACCCATTTGGATTGCTACTAAAAAGATTCCCCTTCCCAAATACCAAAATCTCATGGCTTCAAAGTATTCCCAAAAAGCAGCAGCAGGGATCCACCAAACAGTAGCACAGCAGCCTCTCATCTATTGGTTTAAAATAAAGCCGAAAGCCATTCCCACAGCAGAGGGGAATAAAGCCCAACAATACCACAAATGATTCAAATTAAAATTAGCAGTAGTTCAGGTGCTATAAAAGCTGGCTAGGGATGATGGGAAGTGACATATCACTGCCATACAGACCATCCGGGGGGGGGGGGGGGGCGCACGCACTGGCTTGACACTAGAATTTTCCCAGTGAAGTCACAGTCATCCAAGCCCACAATGTCATCATGCATTATGCCCTAGGCAGTGAAGGAAAAATGCAGCATAGAGTTATACTTCTCCTTGGAGCTAGCAATTGTGGGCTTAGAGAACTTGCCCAAGGATGTGCGTGCCCCTATGGGGAGATGGTAGCCATGCGGTGGGGAGATGGTAGCCATGCGGTGTTACAACTGGAAAATATAAAACGTTTTCTTGTTAAACATACAAGATTTTTACTCTGACATAATGAGAACTTAGTACACATTCTAGACATTAGTTTTACTCAGTTTTTTGGGCAGAGGTCACACAGCCCCCCCTCCCCCAAGTGAAAACTAAGCATAGTGCTGGATTGCGCCAACAAAGCCCTAGGATGAGCTCCTTTATGAACTGTATATAGATGGTCAAATATCAACTCCCTGAAGGCATTTTATAATAGGAAAGTACAGTTGTGTACACTTACCATAAATGTAGATGTTAGAGTGTATTCACAGTTGCAGTCCTAACAAATGGGTTATCCGGCTCCCGGTAGCCCTCAGTCGGCCAGAATACCAAAGGTAAGTAAAAATGACGTCGGTTGTAAAGGACTTCAGGGCGTCAGATAGAAAAGGAGGCAGCCGACGTAACTTCCTCAGTCTTTCTTGTCATAACAGTCAGGAGCCCCCAAAAAATGAGGCTTAATTTTTCAAATTGGTTTTTGGTTTAAGCCTGTACCTCAGGAAAAGAGAATATGAGAGGACCACAAAAAGGGGGAAGGAGGGAGGGAAACCAGGACTGCAACAGCGAATACACTCTAACATCATCGTGTTTCACTGTTGCAGTCCTAACAAATGGGTTGATTACCAAAGCCCAGAAAAAAAAGGGGGAGAGGAACCAACAGCATCAAGGGTTGGAGATAATGCCCTGCAAAACCACAGGGGCAAACCCTGCCCTGGCTCTGGAAAACAGGAGGCAAATTATAATGCTTTGTGAAAGTGTGAACAGAAGACCATGTGGCAGTTTCCAAAATGTCTTTAGTACGGACACCCCTTAGAAAGACTGCAGAAGTGGAAGCCGCTCTAGCAGAGTGGGTCCTAATCCCCTGAGGCAGAGCTTTGCCATGAAAGGAATAACAAAAGGTAATACAATGTGCAACCCATTTATAAATGGTTTGCTTAAAAATGGCCTTGCCCTAGGCCCCAGGGGCGAAACTGACCAATAACTGTGCTGAATTCCGAAGGTCCTTAGTCCTGTCCAGGTAAAACCTGTGCTGTCTGTGCACATAAATGTAGGATCCTTTCACCTCTCTTGCGAGGATTAGGAAAGAAGGTAGGAAGGTGTATGGACTGATTAAGAGGAAGGCTGGAAACCACCTCAGATATAAAGGAGGGATTAAGTCCTCAGAGAGACTATCTGCATGGAAAATAAGAAAAGGCTCCACTGCAATCAAAGCTTGCAGCTCCGAAACCCTCCTTGCTGAAGTTATAGCCAAGAGGAAGGCGGTCTTCCAAGAGAGAAACTTGGAATCTGTAGAGGCAGCTGGCTCAAAAGGAAGAGCAAGTTTCTCCAGAACAAAATTAAGATCCCAGGCTTGAGTAGGTGCTCTTCTGAGAGGTTTTAAAATTACATGCACCTCCAAGAAACATTTTCATCAGGGGATGAGAGAAAATAGGCTGTTCAAGAGAACAAAGAGCAGAGATGACTGAAGCATGGATCTTGATAAAGGAAAAAGAAAGAAAGACCACCCTGAAGTAAATCAGCCAGGTATTCCAGGATCAGAGGAAGGGTACGTTGAGAAGCAGACTCCCCTCTAGCCTGCATCCATTGAGAGAACCTTTCCCCATTTGCCAGTATAGGATTTCCTAGTGCTAGGCCTCCTGGCCTCCCTCAGCACGTCAACACCTGTTGGGAAAGGGAAGAAGTCATACAATAAGCTATGCTGCCAAATGGAGAGGCTGAAGACGAGGATGTAGAATGTTTACCCTTTCCTGAACCAAAAGATCTGGCTTCAGAGGAGGATATTAAGGAGGAAGATGGGAGAGACTGCTAAGCAGCAGATACCAATGCTGTCTGGGCCAATCAGGAACTATGAGAATAGGCCTTCGACGTTCGTACCTGATCTTCAGTAATACTCTGGGAAGAGGAGGGAAGGCGTACACCGATAGCAACATCCAAGGGAAGGATACAGCATCCACTTTCCAGGCTCTGCTGTTCTGCTGTCTGATGCAAAAGAAAGGTTGTCTGGGGAGGAGAAAAGATCCACCTGAGGAGTGCCCCAACTTTGTATGATGCTGTAAAAGACTGCTCTGTTCAGCTGCCACTCGTGAGGATCCAGGGTTTGCCTGCTCAACTGGTCTGCCAAAATATTGAGCCCTCCTGGAAGAAATTGAGCTAGGAGATGCAGGTGCAGAGATGCTGCCATGGACCAGAGATTCATGCTTTGCCTGCACAGGTGGTAAGAGTGAGTCCCTCCCTGCTTGTTGATGTACCACATGACCGTGATGTACCACATGACCGTGGTGTGGTGTCTGCCCTGACAAGCAGGGTCCCTGGACAAAGAAGATGCTTGAAAGCTAGTAAGGCCTGCTGAACTGCAATCAACTCTTTTAGATTTATGTGCAGGTGCCTCTGCTGGGCGTTCCAATGTCCCTGTATGCATCTGCCATCCAGGTGTGCTCCCCAGGCGTAGTCTGATGCGTCTGTAGTCAGAACTTGAGTGGCAAGAGGTGTCCGAAAAGGCATGCCTTTGTTTTGTAGACAGGCTGTTGCCCACCACAGAAACTCCGCCTGCAGAGAAATCATCATATCCAGGTCCTCTGTGTGTTGATAACAAATGTTCTTGAGGTACCATTGCAATTTCCTCATATGCAGTCTTGCACATGGAATCATGAGAATACAAGATGCCATGAATCCCAGAGCTTTCAGGGAGCTGGGACAGGCTTGCAAAGTCCTTGAAGTAAACTGAAAGAGTTGTCTGCTTCTCCTGGGTGAGATATCTGGGCAACTGTGTTCAGACTTGCTCCCAGGAATGTTACCTCCTTGGATAGTACCACTTTCGATTTTTCCACATTGAGAGAGTGTAACCCAGGGGAGAAAGAAGAGTCTTTACGAATTCCAGATCCTTTCATACCAGAGCGCCTGCTTGAATCAGACAGTCATCCAAGTATGGGCAAATCTGAATTTTCTTCTGCCTGCAAAAAGTGCCTGGCCCCAATCATTGCTTTGTGAAAACTCTGAGAGCAGTCGATAAGCCAAAGGGCAGCACAGAGAATTGGTAATGTTGCTTGCCCACTCTGAAATGAAGGTACTGCCTGCAACTTTCCCTGATAGGAATGTGCAGATAAGCCTCCGAGATCCAAGGTTACCAGCCCAGAATCCTTTTCTAGCAGTGGTAGCAACAGATGCAGAGTGAGCATTTTGAACTTTGGAATTACTGGAAAAAGAGTTCAGAATAGAAAGATCCAGGATAGGACGCCAGGTGCCTTTTTTTTGTTGGAACTAGGAAAAGCCTGGAATAAAATCCCTGGCCTACCTGCTGAGCAGGAACGGATTCTATTGCAACCAGATGAGACAAAATTTGTTTTTCTACTTCTGCCCTTGGTTTGGAGGAATGTCCAGGAATTCCTTGGGAGCTGGAAAGGTGCGGAAAGAAAACTTGTTCCCTAGGGACACCATTCTGAGCACCCATTTGTAGTCTGTGATAGTGGCCCAGACATCTGTAAAAAGGGCCAACCTTCCCCCCTAAAGGACTCTCCCGGCAAGCAAGAACAGGCAGATGTTGTAAAATTTTAGTGTGTTTTGACTGAGATGCAGGCTTGGAGCTTCCCCCTTTAGAAGTGGAAGCCTGCCAACACCTAGACCTTTGAGGGGTAGCCCCCTGCCCCCTAGAAGATTTGTAACCTCTAGTCCTAGAATGGTTCTGTCTGCTGGTATCAAGAAAGATCCAACTCTTAGAAGGGTAAATTCCCGCTAAAGCGAGGGGGTTGAACTTGGCAGAAAATCCTTAACAGTTTGCATGGACTTGTCCTCCACCTTCTTTAGTACCTCCTCTGCTTTGCTGCCAAAAACTCTGCCTTTATGCAAAGGTACATCCAAAAGCTTAGCCTTGACAGGCTCTGGAAGAGGCTATTCTCCGAGCCAAGTGTGCCTTCTAATAACCAATCCAGTAGCCATAGCCCTGCTTGGAGGCCTCAAGGATGTCAAAACCACAATGCAAAGAATGCTTATTGACCAGACTGGCAAAATTCAGTAAATCCTGCATGTCTTTACTCTTTGCCAAAAGAGGTACACTTGCTATCCTAGACTTAATAGCCTTCAAGGTGTGCTGCTGGTACTTCAGTATATGAAACAGACAATTGGTAGCCCTAATAAGCTAGGGTGGCAGAGGGAGTAGGATTCCTGGTAACAGTGGCCTTAACTCCTTTAAGGCCCCGAGAAATAACTGCTGGATCCGACAATGGATTCCTGAAAAGAAACAGATGAGAATCAGAGACTCTGTAGTACCAGTCAGATTTCCTGGGAGCAGGAGGAACCGAATTTGGAGACAAGGATTTTTTCAGAAAAACA
Organism: Protopterus annectens; assembly: GCF_019279795.1. NCBI lineage: Eukaryota > Metazoa > Chordata > Ceratodontiformes > Protopteridae > Protopterus > Protopterus annectens. Next base: position 509,958,046 of record NC_056750.1, read on the forward strand.
TAATCAACAACTTCCAACACAGTGGGAATAGCAAGTGGCTTATGCTGAGGTAAATCCAGAAACTTCCTAATCCGTTTCTTGGATTAGGGATAGTCCTGACTTTCCCATTTAAAATGTTCTCAGAGGGTATTAAAAGTATCACCGAAAGAGAAATCCTCTGGAGGAGAGGATGAAGGGATGGACTCCTCTGCATCTGAATCCTCAAAAGGAGAAAAAGCCTGAGAAAATTACTCCTCAGCAGAAATGCTGGAGGAATCAGAACCTGAGCAGGACAAAACCTCAGGAGAAACATCCCTACTCCTTTTAGAAGTAGGAGGCTGAGACCCCTTATGAAGAGTCAACAAATCATTAGCCATTTTAAACAATTTGGGATTGAGGGGAACGAGAAGAAGCTGGAGTCTGCCTTTTCACAGCCTTCCGAATGGAAAGTTTACCTGCAGGCCTGAAGGACTCTGAAGGCCTGGCAACCACTGAAGTTGCAGCAAAGGTTGAAGGAAGAAGTTTGCTGTCAGAATGCAAAACTGAGGCCTCTGACACCGGAGTCAGCTTAGCGGCTCCAGCAGAAGAGACGACAGGTCGGAAGGCAAAATGGTGGCTGAAGGCCTAAGGGACTCTGACTCAATCAAGGCCTGCATTTGTACATCTGCATCTCACTGGCTACCACCCGACTGACGACCAACTTAACCTCATCCTAGGACTTGGCTTTCTGAGGCCTGTTGCGGTCCTTATCCTTATGTTTCTTTGGAACATCTGAAGACTGAAGACCGGTGGACGCCATACCCACGAACTTAGGCCAAACTCTAAAATCTTAGCCTGACGACGGATAGTACGTGGATTAAAGGAGGCACAGAGATCACACTTGGGAACGTCGTGGTCAAGGCCTAAACAAATAATGGAATAGGAATGAAAATCTCTATGGGGAATCCGTTTTCCACAGGTAAGGCAATTAACTTTTTCTAACATTCGTTAAGGCAAGAAGAGAGGATCCCCAACGGGGTACTTAGCTGTAGTAGACTTCAACTCTTGTAGTCAGAAACCAAAGGTAAACTGCCGACCAGCACTTGTGCATGAAAAAGCTTCCAATTCAGGCTCCGTGGCAAGGACGACTGAGGATGTGACATTGGCTGCCTCCTTTTGTATCGGATGCCCTGATGTCCTTTCAACTGACTGCAACTGTCAATTTTTTCTTACTTCTGGTTTTCTGGCCGACTGAGGGCTACCGGGAACCGGATAACCCATTTTAACTGCTCACTCCCATCCTTCTCCCATCTGGTTCCCCAGAGTTCAGTGCTGCTAGTCGGCCTCTGGTCTTATAGGGCAAAATAAGGCTATCCATTTACATAAATTGGCCAGACTGATAGATGTGGTGAAATAAGATGCTGCCACATAACAGCCGCAGTAATATACTTTTACTTGTATCCCACTCCATGTCATAATGGAGACCATACCATTTACCACAGACTTTTTTTTTTTTTTTTTTAACCACAGAAAAAGTGAAACAATTGCAATAACAAGATTCAACTTGGAGCTGGAGCCTTCAAACACTATGTCCTGTCCCAAGCCCTCATCAAGCCACAGAAATATATAGGTTTCTGTGACCACACTATCCATTGCTTTCATATACTACCTACAAACAGATAACCACTTCAGCCTATCTCTGATTGCTAATAGTACTAAAATGGTCACAGAAATGCATTTCAAGTTGCTATGTATGGTACCACCCACCCACAAATACTGCTGGCAGTAAAAGTTGATAAAATATCATGCATTTGGTTGTGAGAAATGCCCATTTTTACCACTGCCATAACCTTTTTCTTTCCTGCCTGAAAATTAAAATAAAGACATTCCTGGAAGACAGCACCCCTGAAGATCAGTCTGCAGCACCAAGTAGTCTCTAGTCATATGACTAGAGATAGGTAAAGTACAACTGATTTCAGGTGATTAGATTGCATAGTAAAGACAAATGCTGTTACACATCCGTTTCCATGTCCCTCAGAAGCAAGAAACCATGCCAAGTACAATGACATCTCACTAGAAAAAAAGTTTTCCTATGTTTAAGTTTCCAGATTTTTCTACTGGGAAGCTACAGGACAATTTGCATATTACAATAAATTATCTTGCAAAATTGCTGCGAAAGAGTTAAGGAAAAAAAAAAAAAAAAAAAAAGACGGCTTCATACAGATTTAAAAATGAAAATAAAAATAGTAGTAGAATAAACTTAGTATCTGCACCAGTAGATCAATCATGCAGTGCTAAATAAGTCTGCAATCAACAGGAAAGGGGTTAATGCTTTCTTCAAAGGATAACCCGCAGACAGCACAGAAAGGATGAATGAATCAAACTAAAAAAGATGAACTAGAAACAGAAGACCAGAAGATTATGCATCACATAAATGCATTAACTACAGAATATTCAGCTTCTCCCCACAGTCTTAAGTCTGGGAGCCGAGGTAAAAATCAACAGCAAGGTACTAGAGTCAACTTCCAACATCGCTGCATACATCTTCATTTCATCTCTTCCAGTGTGGAAACAAACTGAAAATAAGATTTAGTGATATGGTTGGCCTGGGTTACATTCAGTTACTGGTAAACAAGTACACTGTTTGGATGCCAAATAAGAAGTTTAAATAACCGGAAAGAAAATTAACTCAAAAAGGAGAAGAGAAAATACAGGCTGCGAAGAATCTTGCAGCTGATCAACAAAAAGAGTTCAAATTTAAGCATTTGTACAAGGAGATGGCTTATTACTGGAAATCAAATGTACTCGAGATGATTGTGAAACACAAAGACCAACTCAAATAAAAGGCTTGGGAAAAAAAAAAAAAAAAGAGAAGCAGCTTTGAACAGTTATTCAGATTAATTGATAATCAGAGATTCGCTCTGGAATAGAATTCCAGCTCATGTGAGGCAGGGCACCTCACTGAATCTCTTCAAGAAGAATCTTGATAAGTGGATAGGGGATCGTAGGTTTGTCCCAGGGATTACTCCCGTGTCACTATTGACAGAGGCACAGTATACTCAAATCAAGGGGTGGCGTAAGCCATACAGAATCGGGCTAGGCTTATAATTGCCCCAGGGCAGATAGCCTAGTATGAACCTATAAATGAAGAGGATGGCCAAGTACGAGACGTCTCAAGAAGGGCAGTTTGGAAAAAGAAGGGAAAAAAAAAAAAACAAGTTAAGACAGAGCAAGCGGAGAAGCCTGATATTTTGTGCTCTACCAGTGAAATTGGAAGGAAGAGACTTATTAATTTTATGAAAATTCCAAGTAATTGAATTGGTATTCCACAGCAGGATTTGCCAACAGAAAGAGCACACTGAATGTTTGCTTCAAACCTAACCATGATAAAGCAACTAAAGACATGTATTAGTAAAGATGCAATACAACCAGCAGAAAAGTTATTCTTAATAAAAATGTGGAAGAGAAAGCATTAAAAATTAGAGACTGCAAAAAGTTTGCAGAAAATGATTACTCCCTGTAAACCACACAAGAGAGAAGCAAGTTTATCAGAGCAATCATGGAATGTTAAGAGACAGGTGTTGAATCAAGCTACTGTATCAGTCAGTTTTCAAAATATTTTCTCCTGGAGGATCAACTACAATTTTGGATGCAGAACAGGCGAAAGAGAAAATTATTTATCCAACAAAAACTGAGGGGGGAGAGGGACTCTGCTTCTCATTCTTCTGACGAAGGAGCGAGGCTTTGCTAGTGAATCCTTTCCAATGTTCCAAAGGAAAATGTTTGAGAGAGAGAGAGAGAGAAAAAAAAAGTACAAGAATCATAAGAAAAAAAAAATCAGAAGAATCAAGGACTTGAACCACAGTCTGGTGCTGGGAGATGAACAGGATTAAAATCAGCAACACTGAAGAGAGGGGAAAAAATGGGAGACTATAAAGCATGTCACATTTGTGACATATGGCTTTGCAAGAAACAGTGGCTAAGACAGATGACTTTTGCTAACTTTTAAGTTTGTGGATGGACTGTAAAGCATATACCCAACTTTATGTCATTACTCTTTAGAAGGCAGTAAAAGGGGGGAAATAACCAAGTAAAAGACTTTGTTCTATTAGTATATATATAAAAAACCTGTCATGGATATAGACTGCATGTTGCATCATAAAGCAGTTTTTTATAATGTGCATCGGACATTTTAAACATGGGAGAGTTTTGAGTGACTATTGTACGTGTTAAACAACTTGTTTTTAGCTGTGAGAAATATTAGCTTTAAAGCTGTATAAAACTTTTGCTTTTTATCCAGCCTCTCCCATAAGTTAATACGCTTTGATCTTAGGATGCTGGGGCAGACATGTAAAAGTGCAGCTATTATACTATATGTAGAATCAAGATATTTTATCTTGAGAGTGAATATTTAGATTAATGCTATTGGCTTCAGTTATAAACACAAAATAAAAGTGTTTTTGAACATATGCAAGTTTGCAATACAAAATAATTAAATCCATGAAACATTCAGTGTTCTTTACCTGCAAAGATATTAGCTTGCTTTTATTTTCCATTAGCAAATGTTCTCAGTGAGAGTCAATAAGTCTGCAGTTGAGGCAGTTGTAAATTCTGATCAGAGTAAAATTTACAAAGATTCCTTCATGCATCTTTACAGATGCTAGCAGAATTTTTTCATTGCAGATTACTTTTACATGGAGACTGTCTGCAGGTTCAAGCAATTTATCTTGAGAGTTCTGAGCATTCTTTGCTTAGGGAAATGCAAAATTTTAAAAGGTACTACGGTAAGAAGTTCAGTGAAAAATAAAGTTGGAAATTATGGGAAGTGACAAGAGATAGCAGCCTGAATACTTTAATACATTTAAATAGCGTGTGCAATCTAGTTTTATTTAAAAGATTGCCATTGTTTTTTTTTTTCCTTGGGGCTAAATGTTAATGCTTTATGACAACATACAAGCTTGTTCTTCACATCTAGGACAGGAATAGATATAAAAGATGCCAGTGCAAGTGGGAACAAAGGCTGTAACAGGCTCTTTAGCATGGGGCAACCTTAATTTTAGGTTAGATAATGCCTGTGGGTGCAGCTGTCTATTTGGGGGCAATTGTTCCTATCTGAAGCATTACATATTTCTAGAAGATGTACATAGGATGTACAACTAGGTTAAGTTAAACAGCAGATGGGGGTGTTCTAAAAATAGATTTTGTTTTAATGCAAACCCTCAAAAAATATATACACATATAAGCACTTGAAAAATGTGACAGGTTCAAATGAAGATAAACACCTGCATAAAAGATCATCCTGCCAAACAGTGTGCACATGCAAGAAGAAAGCTGAATACACCATTAAAAGCCAGTCATGTACACATTAGGGGAGAACAATTATCTTTTTATCATAACAGCTACGCTTTCCATATTATCTTAGAATGTACGTGGTCTTAGAGGTATAAACAAAAAAGGAAAGCGTACAGAATTAAGAAATGCATAGTACAAATAACAATGCTGCAGGAAATGCATTTGGAAAGAAAAAAAAACATGCAAATTTGACAAACGATTTTAGCACACATTCAGCAGAATATCAGGGACAAAAGAAACTTGGAGTAATGATGGCTATTGCTATAGGGGCTCCAACAGTGATAGAAGAGGGGAAAACATTAATTGTAGATTTTGAGATAGTATGGGCCTATTGGCAAGAAGGAAGATTATGCTGCCACGTATTTCTATTCCACCAAAAACTTAAATTATGGAGCTTGAGAAATATTCAGCTTTCAGTAGGGCATATTACATAGTTGGGGACTGGAACTGGATTTCCAATAATAGTGAGAATGTATCAGGAGGAACTAGAAAGGAAAAATATAACAAGAGGGTAGATTCGGCAGAAATTTATGAAAATATATGGTGCGGAAGATGTGAAATCAGTAGGATTCCCCAAGGTACAATAACTAGCCAAACTGGATAGAAATTCCATTTCATAGGAATATGTGCATTTGACTGAAAGCTTAGACACATCCAATAACAGTTTCAGATCATGCACCAATAGAGATAAAAATGCAGGGTTATAAAGTAAAAATGAGACAGTTGAAATTATTCAAGAGTTACTACAGGAGAAAGAAATTTCTTCAGAAGTGATACCTAGTAAGTCAGATAAAATGGAGTAAAAAACAGAATATAAATGATAGAGAAAGATGTGCGTGAGATAATTTAGAGTGGGGTTAAAGTATTGTAAAATACAGGGAAATCTCAAACAAGAAGAAATGGCACAATTGCAGAGTGCAAAACAGCATTCTGAAAAATAACCACGAGTTATGAAATATTGCTGTTTTTTTTTTTTTTTTTTTTTTTTTTTTGATAACTCCAAAGTACAAAAACTTTTAGCATGATGAAGAAGGGTCATCACCAAACTTGGGGAGCCTTTAACAAGAAAGAGGACTAGAGATCAAGTAGCAGTATTACAGAAAGTTTTTAAATTTTACAAAAATTTGTACAAAGCAGAGGAACATGGACATCAAAAAGCACAAATGGAAATATTTATGCAATACTTAAATTAGGCCAAAGTAAGGGGTAGATGAGATTCAACAATTAATAGTTAAAACAGGAGAAGATGGGACAAAAAACAGTGACATACATACAATCAATCTGCAGGTCCCCAGGAACAGATGGTACTCCTGTGGAAGTTAGAAGGGAAAAGAGTGATAAGATCTAGAAGACTAACAGTATTTTAGTAGGAAGGGAATCACCAATATCTTGAAGAAAGCTGCGCTAGCTGTACTGCCTAAAGACCCATCAGACCCAGGTTCATAAAGGCCCATTTCAATTTTAAGCCATGATAAAATAGGTCAATACTCACAAAATGAACAGTAAAGGGGTTATCAAAATTGATAGGTAAGGATCAATGTGGTGTTCTGCAGGGGAGGCAAACATCTGACATTTTTAGAATAATGATGATCCAGAAGAAAGCAGAAGAATTAAAGTGGGAGCGTTCCTTGCTGAGAAGTTGTGTTTAAACACAGAAACCAAGAAGCACTACTCCATTTGCTTATATGTAGAGCAAATTGCAAAGAAAAATCAAAGGCTCAGAAATTCCGGGATATAATTGTTATGGTGCTGGCTTTATTTGCAGATATTTTCTACCAGATATCCAGAAAAGGAAATCTCAGTGCTGAACATTCAGAGACAGTTTAAGTCTTTTCAGGATGTAAAATTAATGAAGTTAATTTACAGCTAAAGCCTTTAACGTACCCACACACCCACTGTTCAGCCACACTCACTCATTTTGGGAGAAACGATAAGATGAAGTTTTTAGGAATATGGATTAAAAAGGCTTCCATTATGGCAGCTAAGGATATGTGGGAAGAGGCTAAACAAAAAAAATATGAGAAAAGGGAAGCTCTTGTCTATGGATAGCAAAATACAAGCAGAGAAAAAAAATGTTTTTAATCCCTTTAGTTTTATACACAGATCAGGCATTTTTTTCAACCACAGGAGATGCGGACAATGATCAATGGATCAATGAAGAGTTGAAGGAACTGGGGGTGGGGTTAAGTTCATCCTTCCAATAGAAGAAGGTGGTTTAGGATTGCCCGATTTGAACATTTTAGAGCTACTCAATTAAGCCTCATGTAAATAACACAAGCAGAAAATTATAATTCAAAGGGGAAAGGGATGATGAAGTGAGTGGGACTGAAGAAATAACTTGGATCTGGAAGGTTCTGTTTAACAGTATTTTAAGAGGAGGAGAATTACCAACATCCTGAAGAAAGTAGTGGTAGCTTGAATACCTAGAGAGAGTAAAGATCCATCGGACCCAGCTTTGTACAGGTCCATTTCAATACTAAACTATTGCTATAAAGTGTATGCGTCTATAACAGCTAAAAGAATGACAAAAGTAATGCCAAACTTTATAGATATGGATCAATGCGGTTTTGTGGGGGGGGGGGGGCAAACATTTGACAACATTAATATAACACTATAATGATAGAAACGGAGCAAAAGCAGGCAATAGCTTCAAGTTAAAAAATTAATTTATTCACAGATGTCCAGACACAGATAAGCGCTTTCACTTAAAAAGCTCCCTCAGATCTATAATACATCCACATTAAAACTGAACTGAATATATACAAATTCAAAATATTCAAATCAATCAGACATCTATACCAATTAATGTATTTAAAGGTACATCCTACGTACTATACTACAAATACTATACTGGATGCATATCTAACTTTATACCAAAAACATCTAACTAAACCCAAAAATATATATACATATATGTAAACAAAACTACCCCAATAAATATCATAAATACTTCAAATTATAAAGAATGTATGTATGTGTGTATATATATATATATATATATATATATATATATATATATATATATATGCATATAACATATATTAACATAAAAATATGTCAAATGTATAAAAAATACACATAAAACTGAATTCATATAATGTCATGCTAAAAAATACTTAAGCAAATCTTGGGAAAAATGGGAAGATTATATATATATATATATATATATATATATATGGTTCATACTAGGCTATCTGCCCTAGGGCATTTATAAGCCTAGCCAGAGTGTGTGTGGCTTTCACCATCCCTTAGGATGAGAATACTATACCCATTAGTTTGATGTGCCTCTGTCCAGCAGTGACACAGAGAAGATTCCCGGGGTAAACCTACGATCTCCCCTCCACTCGTCAAGATTTCTCTTGAACAGAGTCAGTGAGGGGCTCTGCCTCACATGGACTGGGATTCTGTTCCATAGTGTAGGGAGTCTCTGGGTGATGAATCTGTCCCTCCAGCACGTCCTATTTATATCCGTGTTGAGGTTTAAGTCTCTTGCTCTCGTGGCTCTGGTGGATTTGGATTTTTTGGAGGTGGAGCATGTCCATTAATTCCGGGTTGGACATGGCCTTGTATGTCAGGCACAGATCACCTCTGAGCAGACGGTATGCGACTGAATAGAACTGGAGTTTCTTCAGTCGGGCAGCGTATGACATATGTTTGAGCCCCTTTAACCTTCTGGTGAGGAACTTTTGGGGTCTTTCCAACTGCTGCAGGTGTCGGGTAAGGTACATTCCGAATGGGGCATTGTACTCAATCATTGGTCTGATAAGTGAAGAGTACAGGGGTACAATGACCTCTCCTGATCTGGATGTGAATCCCTTCATGATCAGGTGGGCAATGTAGAAGGTCTTCCTAACCACTTTGGCAATGTGAGTGTCAAAAGAGAGGTTACTGTCAACTTGGGTCCCCAGGTCCCTGATAACTTTCTCCATGTTTAATGGATTACAACCTATGTGGTAATTAGGGGTTACCTTGTTTTTCCCAAAGGGTATAACTATACATTTTTTGGCATTTAGCTTAAGGCCATGGCTCTGGCACCAGTTATCCATTTCTATGAGAGCTCTCTGGAGGATGTCTGTCTGATGGAGTGTCAATTACGGTGCCCAGTTTGCAGTCATCTGCAAATTTTGTCAGCCACAATCCCATGTTTGCCTGCACTTCAGAAAATAAATGCCGAACAAGAGGGGGCCCAGGACTGAGCCCTGTGGGACACCGCTCGTGACCGGCTTAGAGTCTGACATGGCACCATGTGGGTTCTGTCCTTGAGCCAGTTTGCAACCCATCTTGTGACATATGGGTTTACATCTAAGCTGGTGAGCTTTTCTATGATGCCCGAGTGGGGTATTGTGTCGAACGCTTTTGCTAGGTCAAGTTAGGCTGTGTGAACTGCCTTACCCTCATCAATGGCCTTAGTGACTGTTTCGAAAAAGTCGACCAAGTTCAAGAGGCAGGATCTGCCCTTGACAAAGCCAAATTGGGTAGGATCCAGTGTCTGTAGGTCCCTAATGTCTTTATTTATGAGTTCCATTATGATCCTCTCCATAGCTTTGCAGGCAAGGCTCGTCAAGCTTATGGGGCGGTAATTTCCAGGGTCCGTAGAAGCACCACCTTTGTGGAGTGGGACCACAGTTGCCGTACGCCAGTCTTTGGGTACGTATCCTGTAGTAAGGCTAAGATTAAACAGCAGCCTTATGTGTGGGTTTAGTTCCTCATTGAGTTTGTGTAGCACACAGCCGGGGACACCGTCCGGTCCCACTGATGCTGTGTTTTTTGCTTTAGAGAGAGCAGCTCTCACCTGGGCATCCGAGATGTTTGGGAGGCTAGACTCTGGTGGGATAGATATTTCTCCTTTTGGGGGGGAGGGAGGGGAGAAATTTACACTGAACCTGTCTGCCAGTATGTTGGCAATGTCTGTGGGTTCAGTGATTTTTGTATCATTTTGGACTAATTCTGAGCATATCTGGGAGTTTCCACCCAGGTTTCTAACATAGCTAAAGAAGGCCTTATGATTGTCTTTTATGTCTTTAGCGATTTTTCTCTCAAAGTTGGCCTTGGATGATTTTATGAGTGATCGTAGTTTTTTACTAGTATTGATCAGAGATGCCTTCCCTTTTAGGGATTTTGCTCTGTCATGTAGTAGCTTTCTCCTCTTGTTGTAGAGTTTGTTTATGGCTGGGGTCCACCAGACCGGGCGCCTGCCTTTGGTGGAAAGGGTCTTGATTTTATTAGGGATTGCTTGATCCATACATTCCTGGAGGTGCTCGTAGAAGGCATTTGTAAGGGTTTCAGCAGCGTGGGTTGTGGTTTCCACTGGCTCGGGGCTTTTGAAGGTCACCACTCCAGACTTAAGAAGCGTGAAGTTTGCTTTTGAGAAGTTCTTCACTGTGGTCTTTTGCTGGGGTTGGGGCGGGATGTGGATCTCCAGTGAGATTAATTTATGGTCTGATCTCACCAATGAGGGATATACTTCCGGTGTGGAGCATTTTGTCCCCATGTTTGTGATGATCAGGTCTAGTATATTTTCTCCTCTTGTGGGAATGGTGACTAGTTGTTCCATAGCATTTGAGTTTATGAACTCCAGGAACCTTTGGGCTAGGGTGTTGGGGCTTGAGTAATGTTCCCAGTCTATGTTTGGGTAGTTGAAGTCACCCAATATGATGGTGTTTGGAAGAGACATTCATACTCTCCAGTGTCTTCAGGAAGGCTGTGTGGGTTTCCTGAGTTTGAGAGGGTGGTCTGTAGCATGCTACAAACTGTAGGGCAGTTTTACCTATGGTTAATTGCACCTGGATGGTCTCCGATGCTTCGTGCGTTGCCACTAACCTGGAGGTGTGGGTATCCTTTATGAATATGGATACTCCCCCTCCTTTTGTGGTTCGGTCTGGATTTTGGGGCCAGAACGCATGATATGAGGTATAACCTGATAGTGCTGGGGTGCTCTCAGGAGCCTTGAACCAGGTTTCAGTCACAGCACAGACATCGATGTTCTCCATACTGAGGAGGGCTTCGAGGGCATGCATCTTGAGGTTTAGACTTCTGGCATTGAGCAGTATTACCCTTAGTTTTTCCATTTTGTTTTCCAGGGCGGTAGATTTATCATTTGAGCCTTGCCTAAAAAAGGCACTATGGGGGTGGCAAGAGCCTTTGCCAATATCCAGAAGCCCAGGGGTGACAGGTGCAAGCCATCCCTTGCGAAGCAGCGTGGCTTGTCAAGCATGTCATCCCAGGCAGACAGACATTGGATCCCCTTAGAATGACACCAGTAATTAAGCTAATTATTAAAGCTGATCATTTTGTCTCTGTATTGTGGCATCATTCTTGGTGAGGGTAGGATACTGCTCAGGGTCAGGGTCATACCAGCCTGGGCTACATAATCTGAGAGCTCCTCTATGTCTCTTTTCATGTAGTCCAGGGAGGTACGTCTCAGGTCGTTCACACCGGCATGGACAATGAGTCATACTTGTACTTGCTGTGGAGTGACCCGAGTGCTTGTGTTATGTGGCGGATTCTAGCGCCCGACAGGCAGCTTACTGTGATCTTTTCCTTGTTCAGTCTGGTGAGTGGGACGTCAGTGTGTCTGACTATGGAGTCACCTATAACAAGTGTGTCTGGGATTGTGTTTGGCCTTAAGGGCTGTGACTGTTTAGCACACTGACTTTGAGAACTATGTGTTGCAGGTCTTATGTCTTGAGGTGGCAGTTGCTTGGGTGTCTGCTTTGGAGGCCTCTGTAGTTTTGGTAGATTTTTGATCAGTGCCTCCGAGTATGTCTTTGTGTGTTTATGTGTTTGTTTTGCAGTTGTGATAGTTCTATGTGAAACTGGGTTTGTGGTGTGCGTGGTTTCCTTCTCCTCCTGTCTGGTCTTGCCAGTCCTGAGTTGAGAGAGCTCAGCTTCCAGTTTGGCTATATAGTTGCATCTCTCACATGTATTATTTGTGTTTTGTGGGAGAAGGAGTGGGTTGTCTGTGTACATGAGGCAATTATAACATTGCCTCAAGATGCCCAGATTCACCAGCTGAACAGGAGAGGACGCTAGCAACTGACCCTTAGACATGCTAGAAAAAGTGAAAAAGTTTGCTGTGTAACTGAGTCAGAAGGGACCTATAGGGAAATGGGTACTCAAGGGGATTCTAGGCTAATGTAGTACTTTGTTTAGTATATAAGTACTTTACCTATATAAAAATGCTTTAGGAGCAAGTGCTGAGCTTTTGAGATAATAGACTGTTTAGATTGCAAGTAGAGAAGTTCTAAGGGAAAAATTGAAGAGCAGACTTTACGGAGCCAGAAATAGTTTAACCTTGTTTAACCGGCGCTGCCCGATGGTGCTCTATGGGCAACTCCGCGCTAAATCACGCAAAAGCACGCTACAGCGGGCTTTATAGCAGGTGGTTGAAAAGAGCTAGGAATTGACCCAAAATGGCCAATAGACTACAGGTTTCTGGCTGGAACCACTGTTCCAGGGACAAATAGGCTGCTCAGTGCTCCCCACTCCCACTGATGAACAAAGAAGCTTCCCTTTATCCAAACAAGGATACGGAATAGCACAGGAACCAAGCCAAATCCCAGAGATCAGCAAACTCTGAAGACTGGACTATTCTAGTTCAGTAAGGCGGGAAAACAAGATTTTTTTTGCAGAAAAGAGGAAAAACAGACAGTAAATGCTATAAATGCTTTTAAACGGCTAGCGCACTTGAGTGTGTTAGCCTACAGGTAAAATTAAGCAACAAATAACTTTTTAAAAGTGCAAAACAGTTAATCAACACAAAAACAGTTTAAATAGAATGCAGAGCTGTATAAACAGGCGAAAATGCAGTCGCTAAGCAGTAAATAATCAAAAAGCCAGAAAAAATACTTAAAATCAGGAAAAAGTCACTCTTTTGCTCTCTGCTGCTTGTAGAACTCTGCAGGACACCACGAGGAGCTGTGCCGAGTTGAATACAAGCGAAAAAGCGTGCTAAAGTGGGCTTTATAGCAGGGGGTTGAAAACAGCTAGTAATTGACCCAAAATGGCCAATAGACTACAAGTTTCTGGCTGGTACCACTCCTCTAGGGACAAATAGGCTGCTCAGTGCTCCCCACTCCCACTGGTGAACAAAGAAGCTTCCTTTTATCCAAATAAGGATATGGAATAGCAAAAGGAACAAAGACAAAGCCCAGAGATCAGCAAACTCTGAAGACTGGACTATTCTAGTTCAGTAAGGCGGGAAAACAAGATTTTTATATATATATATATATATATATATATATATATATATATATATATATATATAAATAAAATAAACTATGTACATTAAATATAAACCAAATGTAGTTCTCTAACAGAATATACATACATTAAAAAGAATGAAAGCACTATAAACTTCATAGTTCATTCCTACTTGATATTCTGACGTTTCCTTAACAAGGGCTTAAAAGATGCCCTTTCATTAAGTCTCATGCCTCTATCTGCTCTTAGTATAATAATCCAGTTATTCTCCCTGTATTCAGTGTGGTTCCTAATGTCCCCTTCACGAGTTACTAGAGAGAATAACTTCTAGGGCTCTAAATAAAAACCTATGAGTATCACCACGTTGTGCAATATGTTTGGCTAGGGCATTATGTGCTGAATTCTTTCTAATATGATATACATGTTCGCGTATCCTATCCCTAAGCGACCTGTTCGTTTTGCCAACATAGAAGGAAGAACAAGTCTGACATACAGCCAAATAAACTAAGTTAGATGTCATACAATTGGCTGTAACTGATGTCACAAATTCTCTTTGTAAATCAGGATGAGGGAACTTTCCGTTGGTGTCCATGTATGTACAAAAATTACACTGCCCATATGGTCTAGTGTACTAGGATTCAATACCAAGTTGTCTCAGTTTATCAGAAAAGTCTCCAGTAACTTAATACAACAGCATTACCACAACGTCCCACATAGTTCTTTAAAACTTTTCCATACCCTACTTTCATTCTTCTCTGCCTAAATGTCAAGCAACATTTGTATTATGGCTTGAAGGAATTCTGCCTGATTATGCTACCTAGAACATAACATTCAAGTTACTGTATATTAGCTTCTGCAGAAGGCTTTAAAATAAAGTCATATCAGTAGCCTAGAACTTCACTTCAATATAACAAGATATGTTAATAGTAGCTTGCTTTAATCAGCTGTGCCAGATAAACTGAAACTATTTAGGGGATACATCACTGCCCCACCAACTATAAAACGGCCTGAATCAATCCGTACAGCATATCTCTCCAACTTCTTATCACAAAAAATCTGGGCAAAGCCTCAATTAATGTGGAGTGCAGCAAAGGCCCCAAAACACAGATTTTACATACTTATTGTTAGAATAACAGGATTGGAGTTAACATACATTTTCTGAAGGATACGGACTGTGAAACTCACACATCTGTCATTATTTAACGGATTATCATAAACGTCAACAATTCATCCATGACTTTCTGCAGTGTTCTCTCTGTGGAGTGGGCTGGGCAACTGTTTCACCTATATTACAACTTATGCAAGGAATATAACTTTACTTCTCAACACAAAACATAGGGTTAAGGTTCAGAGCTAAAATGTGACAGAAAACTCCAAATAATTTGGTTGTACATGAATCGAAACCACACAGCTTTTATTTAAAGTACAGCTGCAAACTCCGAAATTGGAAGAGTCATTTACATATTTATATGTAACAAATGAAATAGGGACACAGAGTGCAAGGTAAACAAAACGCGTCAGAATTTTGTAATCTCTATAGTTCTAAAGGGGCTTACTTTTACAATCTTAGGGAGATTGACACAGCTGTGTCACATATACAACTCAAAGGTGCTTACACATTATAGCAGGCTTAAGTTAAGGCTACACTGGAAAGAGTAGAAGGTGGAAATGGAATGCTTAAATTGCAAAGGGTGAATTAGTAACAAGGGTCTAGCCAGAGATTTTTGAATTGTTCACCTGTTTCCAGATTGTTGCCAAACACAGACGTGCTTATTTTTCCACGATGCATGTACTACGTGCAGAATTAGAAGTGCAACACAAATATATGGAAGGGAATATATTAAAAGGCGTTTAAAAGCATCTTACTTGGGCGTTTGAAGACATCCATTGCGCTTCATATGTGCACACCATTACTCTCTAAAAATAACTACAAATGATGGTCTAATCAGTACACCGAGTCTTTTACTCCATTGCTTAACAACAGAGCGGCTATAATAACCCCCCCCCCCCCCCCCCAAGTACAGGAGGTCTTTTTATACTATTGACACTACTCTGTTTTAAAGATGTGCTCCCCTGCTTCCCAAGTTAGTAGTTTCCATACTAATGGACTTTATTATTAAAGAATAGTAGTACTAGCAAACGTTTCAACAACTCTACAATTTAACAGATTACCACTTCCTAATCTCCTTTCTGCAGCATACTGAATTACTTACCCGCTGTATATCTCCAGCCATTTCAATGCGGTTACGCCGGTTTTAATTATATCACATGAAAACACAGGTAATAGTGAGTTTCAGACTATTCACGATATATTTCAGCTAAAAAAGTCCTAACACTTTTCTTGCGCTGTCTCTCAGTTTAACTCGTCTACCCCCTTGCGGACATTTCATTGGTTGCACAGACAGAGCCGCCAATATCAAGGTACTACTAACAGCCGGAGAGAAACCAACCTTTGTTGACTGCCGTTAATTGCACGTGACTGTACTGGTTCACTGCAAAGTGTACTTTTTTCTACGAATTCTGTGTTATCTACTTCTTTTTGTGTTTTTTCACTCTCTCGGTTTGAAGTTAGGAAAGGTTTAGAGAATGTATGTCATGTACATCACTACTCTGTTTGGAGAACTGGGTGTTAATGCCCATTGAGGATTGTCGCTATTGGTGACGCCCGTAACCTTTAATTGTACATATTTTTGCCTCTTATTTTAACCTTTTACTCAAACTGTAGTTTACTGGCAAATTATTGACAAGTCATTGGGGAATGAAGTCCAGAAAATAATGACAGATATTTGATGTTCAGATTTCATACCCTTGATTAATTCTAATGCAAAACCTAATATTCTGTCAACTTTCTAAGTTTGATTAAAATTTGATTCTAAGTAATTAAAATAAAGCAGTGTGTGTGTGTGCGCGCGCGTTGCTTTGTCTGCTTTGTTTGTGCTTGCATCCTTGTTAAAAAAAGGGTACTATTCATATAACCATTAAAAAGCAGTTTACTGTTTAGCCATCATGAAAGACAAACCAAATAAAATAATAAAAAGTTGAGTCTGTGCGTGTGTTTGTGCTTCAGTTGTGTGTGTGAGAGAGAGATATTGTAGATTGCAGCAGGCTTTCCATTAGGAAAGACTGACTTTATTTGATAGCAAATTGACGTGGAAAAATGGGGGAGTTATTATATTTTGCATACCTTTTTCTTTGGTGTGGGAAAGAGTTGCTATAGCTTGTATTCATTAATTTGCTCCCAGGGAGACATCTGAGGATGCTTTCTCTCAAAGTCCATGTTAAGTGTACAGTATACAGCAAATAGTTATGTATATCTGTGTGTAAGTCTGCCAGCCTTTGTTTCTGATTGTTTGTGTGTTTCTTTGTATATGTATATGGGTGCTTCTAAATATGTATCAATACAATAAATACTTACATAACATATTTTTGATGTAAAATACTCCCACCAACAACTATTTTTTATACGACATAAAATCTGAAACATTAGGCAGTGGAAATATTTTGCATAACTATATCTATACATATATATATATATATATATATATATATATATGTGTGTGTGTGTGCATATTTATGTATATATCTCTAGTAAAGTAGTAAAAACAAATAGAAAGCAGTTTAACACACTGCTCATTCACTAAGCACAATAATGTCCAACAGAGTGTGTTTTTGTTGTGGAAATAACACCCTTTCAGGGGTTCAGAGGCAGCGTCAGGGCTCAGAACACTGTGGGCGTCATGCATTATTTCCACAATAGGCATCAGGCATTATTGCTTGCTTAAAAGAATGACCCTCGGATTCAGTAATCCTCCGTGTAAGACTAAATAAGTCTTACAGGGAAGCTGCAGTTGAACGGTATGACGTCAGCATGCCATGCATATTTATGAGGGCATGCTGACTCATACTCTAGTCTAACACGGTCAGTGTAGGAAAGTAGGGGGCGTGTCCGATTGCCGAGTACTGCAAAGGGACACACCCCCAGAAGAGTTAGAGTCCCGATAGTAAATACCCACGAGCGAGTCCGCCGAAATGTCAAGAAACACAACACCACACATCCCCACAGACTAAACCCTAGTGAAAGTGTTTAAAAAGTAAAAATAACTGTTTCAATTTTTTTTTATAATTTCCAATATGTTTGCCCGCATTTGCGCTTGTTTGCGCGGGTATGCCCTTCGCTCAACCACAGTTAGCAGATATGACATTGAAAAGCATATAACATCTACATATGCAAATTAAGCAAAGTAGCAATAGCGTAGCGGTAGAGACTTCGACCAAAGAATAGGTAGTCACGGTTCAAGCCCCACAACATCACCCTCCATTTTTCTTTAAATAAGTATGAAACAATTCCCCAATATATATAAATTTAATTTAAGTAAAATGTAATGAAATGGCCCATGTTTTTGTGAACAAAACTTATATTATGTATATATAAAAAGGATCATAATTGCCCGTAGCTTAGCAGCGCTTTAACAAGCTTAATATGAGTGCCCGTAGCTAAGCAGTGCTGTACCTAGCTTAATATGAGTGCCCGTAGCCAAGCAGCACTTTACCCAGCTTAAAATGAGTGCCTGTAGTCAAACAGCGCTGAACCCAGGTTAATATGACTGCACATAACTAAATAACGCTTTACCCAGCGTAAGCCATTTGCGTGGAGCTGCGCAGTGCGCCAACCAGTTTACCGTCGGGCAACGTTGGGCAACGTGTAGCAAAGTTGCTTTTACACAGACACACCTCCTAGCCTGTCTAGACAGTAGTAAAATAAAAAAAGCAATGACAAGGGTCAAACCCGGGATACTGTGCACCATAGTCAAAGTACTAAACCACTAAGCCATGACACTTGTACCTAGAAATCCAGTATTACCATACATATAGGAATGAATGAAAATATAACCATGACAAAACAGGTTTGCTCTTAGCTGAGAAATTTCCAAAATGGCCAATCACAAATAAGTGCGGGAAAACCAGCATATATAAGCTCCATAGGATGGAATACACACGATAACTGATTGTGGTACCTATTTGCAGTCAGGATGGCATGTGTTGGAGAGGGAAATCGCTTTAGAGTGCAAAGGTGGGGCATTGAGGAGTCCAAATATATGGTTTGGCTCCTAGTCCATCATCATGAAGGCTGACTCATGCAGGGCCAGGTTCAGTGGGGTGCGTATAAGGCAGAGGCGTGGAACCAGTTGGCACATGATCTCACCAGTGCCACAGGCATTCCGAGGACTGGTGAACAGGTCCGTCACCACCATGCAGACCTGAAGCGACAAAAGGAGGACCAACTGAACCGATGGATCCAGGAGGCCCGTCAAATGCCCAATGCCCCACTACTGAGTAAGTATACATGTAATTAAGTATGTAAGAAATGCTATCCTAGCCTATAGTATGGATAGGTATGTTCCAATATCCCTTCATTTATATTACAGCTGCAGGTATTCGTTCCGCGAATCGGCAAGCCTATGCTGATAGGCTGGTAAGGCTGCGCCACCAGGCAGGTTAGTAATTATTCAGCTGGTATTATTATAGAATATAAGTGAGACAGCCTGAAAAAGAGTTCAGTGTTGTAACCCAGTAATAAAGGTCAAATAAGCCTAGAATAAAGCTTCTGCTAGTATTCTAAGATCAGATAAGTGATGCAGCCTGAAAAGGAGTATTGTAATCCATTAACAAAGAGTAAACAAGTCTCAAATAGAGTTCCCACCTGTATTGTAATATCACATAACTGCTTCAGCCTGAAAATGAGTGTTCTAATCTTTCAATAAAGGACAGACGAGTATTGAATACATCATTGTATATACTGTCATATGAAATAAGTGAGTCAGCTGGAAAGGATTGTTGTAACCCAGTAATAAATGTTAATAAAGCCTAGAATTAAGTACCATCCTGAAATGTAAATATAAAATAAGTGAGAGAGTGTGAGAAAGACCTTGAAGTCTGTAATAAAGGTATACTGCATACATGACATAATGCAATGAATGAGACAGCCACAACCAAAGAGTGAAATATTTTAATAAAGTACAATACCAGGACTGTGTCCGTCCCACATTTCGGATATGTTGTTGTACCCTTGCATTATGGAGATAGTATGGTTGTATGAAATGCTGAACATCCACAGTTGTCTAGGCCCATATAAACTGGCTGATGGGAATGCCAGTATGTCAGAAGAATATTTATGGTCCTCAACTGTGTCATGCATAGTATTTACCTGTTAATCCGGTACATGAGCAGCTTGTGCTTGTGATCCCACAAATGTCAGTGTGCTGCTAGAACTGTACGTAACTGTTCAAATGTAGCAGGATGAATACAAATGGAATGTATATTAATGTAGCAGTAACATCTCCATCATCAACATTTGTAAGGTTACATACAGGAAACTGTACTAATACATGTAGGGGATATATATCTGCATCTAGTAGGAATGTATAGTATACATATAGGTATTTTAAGTTGTTAATGTAATATTTTATCACCCTACCTTATGTTCACAAATGATGCTATTCCACACCAAACTGGGTATGTGTATTCACAATTAATTCTTATGGACATTTGTTCTGTTGGTTTATACATATCTGCATGTACGTTGATGCATGTGCCCTGTTCACATATCCAAACCTGATGGCCTGTTACCACCAATCAACCCTGCATGCTGTTGGAATGTCCACTGTTGTCCTAAATATGCATGTGTTACGTTTGCTGTTCAACTTTTGGAATCCATGTGTGTTTGGTGAATGGGAATACTAATGCATGCTGTTACAACTAATTTGGAATGGTGTTGTTTGTTACTAACCCAAAATGCTATTAAATACTGCTAAACATAGGACAACTGGGAAGGTGGGTGCCAGCGGACCCACCTCTCCCACCTCAGCTGGCGAGTGCACCTGGCACCAGTGCCCAGGCCGGGACCTCCTCCTCTGGTGGCCCTGTGCCACCTTCGGGTGGAAGTGCTGCAGGGGATGGGGCTCGCCCCCCTCTGCAAGCATGGCCAGAGGTGAGCCTCCACTCACCCTCCAAAGGGTCCGGTCCATGGTGCGTAGTGAGATCAGGCGTTCCGTGACTGATCCCCTACGCCAGCTTGAGGCGAGAGTGGCGCAACACACGGGTGTTCCTGCCTGTCCTATCCAGCCCCCAGCACAGCCATGGCCTGGGCTGTGAAGGCGCAGTGATAACTGCCCATGGGTGGGGATCTCAGTTCCACTGTTGCCATCTGTGGGCTCATGGGCTTGCGATATCCAAACATCCGTCCCCGTCAATTGTGTTTACCCCCCACATGTGTCATACTCTGCCCCTGTATGCATCTTGTTTGTCTTGTCTGTTAACCTCCCCAACCTACCTCCCCAAATATACCTACTTCCTGTACCTCACATTCCACTCTCACCTGAAAAAAAAAAGGGCACTCTGTTCCCACAAAAAAATTACGCCCCATACATAGTTGCCCATTTCGCACACATGCCTGATGGACATGTAAACTGATAATTACAATTGTACAACATACTTCGTTGTCCTCACTCCTCTCTCAGGGGTGGAAGGTTTCAAATCTCACTCTAAATTTCTAACATATGCACAGCTGTTGCTGGTAAAGAATTGGGCAGCTATGGGCCTTCCCTGCATCCTTCCTGCACATCCCGAGCTTGTTTTCCTACTGTCCTACCCTCTTTGTGCCCCCTTTTTCACCACTTTCCTATTTCCCCATTTTCTTTTTCTTTAAAAGAAAATAGTGCGGGTGTTAGCGGGAGTAAGCACTTTTAAGCAGTTGTAAGCATGTGTGCGCTTGTGTGCGCTTAGCTAAGCGTAGATAAGCGTCGCGCAAACCCGCACAAACCCGCTTACAACTCCTTAAAAGTGCCTTAGTCATTCTGTATGACAAGGCCCTTGTACTGCTCAGCAGCAAAATAAAATATCCTTGTCAGTCTCAAACCCCACACCTTGGACTCACCAGTCTGCATGACATACCACTAAGCCACAGCAGATATACAATAACTTGGTGCTGCAAGAAATATAACATGCATTAAAAGGAGTGAATGTAAAGGGAAAATATGAAAGCCAGAGCAATACATTTCAAGACAGAAATATAACATGCATTAAAAGGAGTGAATGTAAAGGGGAAATACGAAAGCCAGAGCAATACATTTCAAGAAAGAAATTTAACATGCATTACAAGGAGTGAATGTAAAGGGAAACTATGAAAGCCAGAGCAATACATTTCAAGACAGACAGAAATATAACATGCATTACAAGGAGTGAATGTGAAGGGAATATAGGAAAGCCAGAGCAATACATTGGAATAACCACTGTTGTATGCTAGTTAATTTCCTAATTCCAAAACAAAGTACATACTCCCATGTATCCAGTGTTAGCATTAGGAAGTGTGAGTAAACTGACACACTGAGAAGAGTGTACTGGAAGAAGCAACAGTCAGGTTTCTGTACAACATGCATTTCACTGTCTACAACCCACCTTCAGATATGAGACATATACCAACCTTCTGACTCACACAACAGTGTCCACAGCAAACAAGCATGGTCCCCACCTTGCAAAACTGAAAGGCCTACACCTACCTAACCTATCATTTTATAGCAATGTCCTGAAATCACAGTGAGAACTGCAATTAGCACACAGCAGGCTGCATGTAATTACTAAATGGTGGGCACCAATTGGTGCAGAGGCCATCACATGCACATGTGCAGATACCTATAAAAGCAGCCTGTACTTGCTGTCCACACATGCAATTATTTCATTGCAGCATATGGAGAGAGAGAGCAAGCAAGCAAGCGAGAGAGACAGACAAAAAAACAAACAAACAAACAAACAGAGGTGTTTGTAGACACAAAAAAAAATATTTAAAAAAAAAAATAAACGTCAACGGGTACAACAGACAGAGGTAAGAAATACAAAGGTAAGGTATGTAACAGATATGTATTTGGTGGGATGTGAATGATGAGTATGAAGGGTACTGTACATACTGTGAACCCTCCATATGTGTGCGCAGGCCATATCTATATGTAAATGCAGATGTGCATAGGGCAAGGTACATACTGCAACTGTTAGTGAAGGCTAGACATATATATGTAGTTGAAGGTTGCTATATGCACATATCTATGTAGGTTGTAGTGTGTGGCATTGAAAACAGCAAGCAGTGCAGGTATATGTCACGTGGTGGTTAAATGCTGTGGGACTGAGACAGTGAGGCCTGCTACAGCTATATGGCCTGAGGACAGCAAAATGCATTCTACACAACACTGTGCAATATTTTTACAAAATTGTATGCCTCACAACTGTTTAATGATTCATATTCCCAACATGAAAGGTGGCCAGTGTATGTGCCAATATGTGCATGTATATGTACAGCAATGGATGTTTACAAGTATGTGTATATATACCTGTATATATGTGTGTGTATATATATATATATATATATATATATATATAGAGAGAGAGAGAGAGTGATATATATACGTAGATATATATATATATATAAATATATACATATATATAGATATATATAGATATATATATATCTATATATATATATATATATATATATATATGTAGATATATAGATATATGTAGATATATAGATATATACATATAAAAATATATGTAGAGATATATAGATATATACAGATATATCTGGATATATATAGGTATGTATGTATATATATATATATATATATATATATATATATATATATATATATATATATATATAGAGAGAGAGAGATACATATATAGATATACATATATAGATATACATATATATATGTATATATATATATATATATATATATATATATATATATATGTATATATATATATATATATATATATATATATATATATATATATGTATATATATATATATATATATATATATATATAATATATATATATATATATAGAGAGAGAGAGAGAGGGAGACGCAGGGTCAGACGTACTGCAACAGGTGCCTGGTGACCAACGCATTGACTGAACACCAGTGTTGATACTGCAGTACCATACCCCATTCCAAAACACTTTACACACTAACTACCAGATAGGTGGTTGCCTGCCCTACACTGAAGGTGTCAGAAGGGAACATGGGACATGGTGTACAGTAGCCTCCCCTCTGATAATCACAGTTCCACACTAGTCTTGTAATCCCTTTACGTGGTACGTGTCATCACAAAAGGTGTGCCATCTAGGGAAATATAGGTCAGTGTACCCCCTACTCCTCACAATACCCCATGTGGTATGTACCTCACATGACAACCACAGCAAGTGGATAGGCCACAGACATACCTAACAAAGAGTGACACTGCCCCAAACACATGCCCTATGCAGACTGACTCACAAAACCACAGCTAGAGTGCATTGCATACATCATACACAGAGGTTGCCACTGCCAGACATACAAAGGTATGTCACACCCATAGCAGTCGGCCAACCACCATGACAACACCTCACAATCCCTCTGGGCTACATGACCTAGGGCCCTAATCCATGTCAACGCACTGAACAGCACATGCTGGAGGTACAGGTTCCTATACACAAATATTCCATACTCTGGACTAAACTACCCAGCATTAATAAACATGGCTCATCATTAGTAGATGTCATACATACCCCTGATGAATGTTATGGAGATAGGTAATATGCCCTGTGAGCCACCTCTGTGTATCCGTTTGACAGGAGCAAGTGTAATCACATTACATGTGTGTCAAATGGCAGGGTAGCATATGGCTAGGCTGCTGTAGGCCCCGTCCCAATAGTGTAGTACCTACCTATGACACAATGCGCACACACATGTACTCAGTGCAATACCACCTATGTGAGGTGGAATGAGTGTGATACTGACTGTGTGCAAGGTCTGTAAAGGTGTGATAGCTTAGCGTGAGGTTGTATCTGTCATGGTAGTTTGTGTCCTAGGTGTGAGGGCAGAGAAAGATGTGTCAGTTATTGGGATGCAGCCATAGTAGGATGGCATATGTTGTGACGTAGTACCTTGTGTACGACTGTGGTGTCCCATTGTAGGCTGTAGCAGTATATGTATGCTCAGTAAGTGGTACTGCTGGTGAATCCAGGTCACATATGAACTGTTGTACTACATGAAGCTGTAGGCCTAAACACCACAGTATGGTGTATGTTCACATTCCCTGGTATCACTGTCTTGTGTTTCCTGTAGTCTGCACAGATTACATTCCTCAGGCATAGGCATCTGTAAGTAGGGGCACACAGTACTATAAGGTACACAGGTAAAAAGCTCATCTGTGTTGGCATACAATACTGTAAATGTACATTACATTCATTGCATTGGATGACAATATTCGTCATGCATTAGCTTGATATATACCCCCAGTGTGAGGTTGTGCATTGTATCCAATACAGTGTGTCAAGTACTGGTGTATACTGGTTTGTTGTATGGAGTGCGGCAGCCACTGTCAGGCTGTTGTGGGTTGAGCACTGATAAGTGGTATTGAAGGTGTGTATCATCTGATAGACAGACAGATGCTATATCTTGCAGTTAAGTGATATCTGTACTTCATAATGTTAAGTGTGCCACATGACTTGCTCACACATATTGTTTATTTGTCTTCCAGGGTTATGGCTCATCGCCACAATCCTGTGTATACAGCTGCAGAGGAGGAGGCCATACAGGCCAGCCTGTATCAAAACTATGCAGAGCTTTTTTCCAGGGCCAGCCAGCACCAGCATGAGCGCACTGCACGTTGGCAAGATCTTGTTCGCCGGGTAAATGACATAGGCATGCATAACCGCACATATGAGCAGGTACGCCATCACAGCAGTGATTTAATCAGACATATCCGGCAGCGTGCATCTGATATCCATAGGCAACAGCTTGCCACAGGTGGTGGTGCGTCCATACATCCCCCCCTCACCAGAGTGGAGGAGCTGCTCCTAAGCGTGGTGGCTCCTGGCCTACAGCAGCAGCAACATCATGCATGTGTCATCATGGAGGCTGGAGCTACCCAGCAGGACGACATGGAGCGTGCAGGTAATATGCCCTAGCTGTAGACTACTGTTACCTGTATTGTTAGAATATGCTTATCTGAGATGTGTACTGTGTGTTTAGCAGTTGTGCTGCCTCTCGTGTGCAATACTGATATTTGGAATAGTATCTCCACACCTGTGACTGTTGACTGTTGTTCCACTGTAGATTAGCTCACTCACTCACGGCAGCAATGCCACAGTTGTGGCCACTGATAAACTGTGTCATATTCTTGTAGGTCCCCCTGGTGTGACAGCAGGGCAGACGGTACATGCTGGTGAGTGTGTTAACACTCTAATAATGGTAATGAAATGTGCATGCCATAGGTGAGGTGTAGGCCATGTACACGTAACACACCTATGCATAATGCATGCCGTCCATGTTTGCTGTGAGACATTAGTCATCACATTAAAGTCAGTAGCTTTCTCAAGCACATACACTGCACAGTGCAGTAGACACAATTGTGGCAGCACTGTACTGCACCTTAGATATGCATAGTTGCTACAGCTGTACACAACAGAACACGTTTATCATATGCAGTACATGAAAACATGCTATACTCATAGCAGTCATTGCTTTGCACCTCAATGGTGTGCGTGTCAAACATATGCACCTATGCACAATATGCATAGCATGTTGTGTGTGTGCTTACATATGCCAGTATACACAATATGCACAGCAGTTGCCATCCAAGCAAAGTGTCACATATATGTCCTGGAATGCTAATGGGTGTATAGGTCACTTGACACACATTGGGTTGTGTCCATGTACAAATTGTGTTCCAGGGTGTAGCCAATCACTGAACAATGACACAGTTGCAACAAAGCCATGTATACTGCCATTACATTAGGGCATCTACACTAGCACTGTATGGTCTTGTGCAACACAGATTCTGCATGCTGACACGTGTGTGGTGACTGTTTACCTTGTGAAACTGAGACCCACCTTCACCCACTATAGAGTATGTGTTGGATTGCTGGTGTGTGTGTATGTGCTGTAGTGAGGAGTGTATTACTGTGCATGTGTTCATGTGTGCATGTGTTCATGTGTGCATGTGTGCATGTGTAGACCGTAAAGTGTGTTTCCTGTCTTCTTCTCACAGGTGCTGAGTTAGGGCTGGTTGAATACAGCAGGGAAGCTGAAGCCACTGCCACGAATAGTGCTGATGATGAGACATGTATATTGACAAAGGGAGGTTTGACAGGGTCTGTCGTTGGTCCACCAATAGAAAGTACACAGCATTCAACCCCATCTATGTGAACACTCATACTGCCAATACATCCCTCACCACCAATGGCCATAGGCGAGGGATAGCATACAGTTGGCACTGACCAGGAGAGTGTGGTACCCATGGCACTTGCATCCCCTCACAGCAGCCATAGCCATATTCCTGGAACGGTACCACATAGGCGGAGGTCCAGGGGTTCTCAGGGGAGCACCTCTGGTCATATTGCCCCTGGCAGGCGTGCCCTCACTGGTCTCCTGACATCCAGTATGTTCCGGGCTGTAATGCAGGCTCAGGCACATATGGAACGGTACACCAGGCAGGGATTTAGGGCACAGAGGGCACATTACACCACTATCAATGACAGCATCCGTGACCTTTCCGGTGCCATCCGGACTTACACCGAGGTCATTGGTAGACATTGGGGGGAGACAATAGATGCCCTCCACAATATGTCATCCATGAGCCAGGACCGTGCGGGACGGTTGCGACATCGACGTGGACGCATGCCAGGAACAGCTGGCAGTGCTCACAGATGACCCCCGGGTCACAGCCGCTCCTGTAGTGGCAGTACCAGCCCCAGCAATGCTGGGCTGGCCTGTCCATTGACCGTCCCAGTAGACCACGTGCACGTGGCTCTTGCCATTCCCACCAGGGACATGGGTCCAGTCGTCCTACCTCTGCCTCTGAGGACAGTACCCAGTCAGGGTTGGTACCCGATACTGTCCGTAGCTCCCCTGCCAGGCACAGGTACTGTGTCTGTGGCCAGAGACAGTAATCTGTATGGCCTAGCAGGTACAGTCTGTGGCTGTCCCACAAACTACTGTATATGGCAGCCACATGGTGGAGCTGTGTGCATGCAGACACACACACATTAACCAAACAACTAGGGCTCACACATACACACACATTACATCAACATTGGCCCATGCTGTACTGTTGTCCCTCACACACACACACACACACACACACACACACACACACACACACACACAGACATGTTGATTGGATGGGTCAATGTCAGGCTCTGGCAAACAACAAAATGCCCTGTGCATATGATGATACTTGTGTCACCTCCTGAAAGGCTAACATGGTGCTGATGCACAGGGTGACACTATAGCAGTGTATAGATACTAGCAAGTTGTCAACAGGAAAGTGTAATGACATCCTTGTAGGTATATCTCAGCAGACATTATTCATCAAAGCTCTGATTGTCAATGTTGCATTGTTTACACCACTGTTAGGTCTGACTATGTATTGTCCAACCATGTGCCACTTGGCTGACGTGTAATGTGTTGCCAGCATGTGTTAGTGAGTGGACAGTATGTGTGTGATGTGTGCAGTACAGATTAGCAAGTGTACATCTGTGAACATGGTGGGTGCGCACTGTCTGTATGTATGTGCATAGTAGATACATGAGACATGTGGCATACCCTGTTGTACACATAGTGAACATGTCACAATATCTTTCAATGGCCAGTATGCATTCTACTACAGTTATGTACTAACATGGGTAGACATGTGTGTATGACATGGGTAGACACCATGCTGTGGGTGATACTGTTAGTATCTGTCAATGATTTGTGGTCTGGTAGTATACATAACCTCAACAGCATGACTATAAGCAATCATTGGACGTTGTCCTGACAAATGACACACAGTCATAGGGAACTCAGTAACAGTTGTATCCTTCTTGTGCTACACTATAACACTAACCAGTGGTAATTACCACCACCCATTCCTGTGTCCACACCTGTTAGGCATATAGCCCCCTTCGGTACATGCAAACACACTAGGGATGTGTCCATCCATATCTGGTAATGCATGCAGTGGCCTACAATCCATTCCCTGGATGGGACACATATCCTACACAAGGGTATCATACAGACAGATGCCTGTTATGTGATGCATGCTGTATAACAATAAGCCGACTATGGCATAGTCATCCACATGTACTATACTTCCTATCCCGTCAGTACCACATTGGTGGTAGCCCTCAACATGTATGTTGGGTACCAATGGGTACATACAGCCTCATGTCATGTCATGTGTCCCTTGGTATCCACATATCCATAGGTATTGTGGAGTCCCAAGGTGTGTCACATGACACATTGGAGGCCTGGATGCATATACACAAGGCAGTTGTACACCTATAAAGGCTGTCCATTATTGGCAGTCATGGTTGTGTATGAACATGCCTGACATATACCCCAGGCATATACCCTCACTCATACTACTGTAAAGTAACTGTCATGGGTGTGTGTGGCACAGATGACCTTGGCCACGGATCATGACAGTGGATGGGCCTGTCACATACATACATATGTGACCTATGATCTGAGAAGCTGTGGCACAACCTGTCAATGGCAACAAATGTAGTCATGTAGTATGCAGGCTTCACACCTATGTACTGATTAAGGGAGCATGTACACATATATATTTGCAATGCATATACCTGATGTGTGCAATGCACTTACTGTTGTAATCATAATATGCTATAATATAGTAAAAGCAAGACCCACACTACATTGACCAAGAGTGACACACACACAGTCAGCACTTGCAGGATTCAGCCCCCTACCTAACTAGGTTATGATACTAGAGAGATACGCATTAGCACAGCGCACTATTTGCTTTACTGGGTGGTTTCCCTTCTCCGTCTGTATTTCTAGGGTGCTGACATCATCAGACTGGACATGGTAATGTGTGTACACTTTGTTTTATGCCATTCCAGGAATGGTCCATGTGGGTCGTCAGGTGTCAACAGCTGGAACAGAAACTCATAATCCTTACTTTGTGTGATCTATCTGTGGACACATTGACATTCCTTCATATGTCAGCACATATTTATGCACAGCTTGTTGGTTTTGTGGCTACTACATGTGTCTGGGATGTTGATAAAAGGCTATTCAAAGTGTATGTGAGACATGTGTAGCTGTGTTCAGTGATGTATGTCCTGTGTGGCTGCCTTGCAAACAGTCTGGCATGTTTGGGAACCATGATCCGCACATGAACAAACCACGGTTAGTAGGGTTGTGTGTATGTCAGCTTCCAATAGCTTGGTTTATGACTTCAACCATGATGGACTCAATGGCTTGCAGATCATACTTCATAGGCATACTGGACTGTACATCCCATGGTGTGTTGTGCACCAACACTTGTGTGGAGTGCCATATGTTGCTGTAACACATTCAATGGTTCCACATCCTGTGTAAGGGGGGAGGTTCAGCTGACTATTCAGGTGCAGGTTCTGTTTGTTCTGTAGTTTATGCATGACACATATTGGTAATCAATGTAGTCCACTTGATGCCATGCTTTTAGCATTGGGGGTAGCTGTTCATCCATTCTACATGTGATATCTCCTGGTATGATGATATGGACTATCGTTGGTGGGAGGTGGGTATGTATATATGGGCCTGTCTGTCAGGATGTCGGCATTGTCAGTCAGGTACAGTTGGCCCTGACTCATGACATATATGTGTGTACATTGCTATATATGACATAGCTGTCAGAGGTGTCATGATTCAGTCTGGACTCCTTCTCAGCTACTCTTTACAGAACACCAAAAAACCTGAGCACTAATCCCTGATATACTCCTTTACACACTTAACACCCTACTGATCCTTTGTCATCTGGCTACAGAGTATGTCATGATGATATCCCGGTATGTCCAGGGGTCGGCTTTGTGTGCACTCTCCAGTCCAGCTGGTGAATATTGTGATGTAGACACAATGTCACGTCTGCCTCATGTACACAGACAAGACTCTCCTCCTCACAACAAACCCAGATATATGTGTGAGATGCACCTATAGAGACATACAGGGTGCTAAAATCTCTCAACCCATGACTGGCATAGTCTATCAGGTGGTGAAGATAACCACACACACCACATAGTCTCACATATCCTCTGGTGACAGCACTCAAACCACATTATCACACATACACATACTCGGATGCTGTAAATGAACTCTGCCTAAGCAGCAGAGACCTCCACATCAGGCACACACACAACTGCTACCCCACTACAATTCCCACATCTCACATAGTTCACAATGTCAGGGTGCCACACAGTCACTTGCCTTCGGGCTACACAACACACATAATACAGTTGTGATAGGCGGCACTTATTGTCAGACACACTTACGTACCACTCACCAGCCCATACAAGGGAATAATCCCTTTGTGCTGTCTGTTGTGTGTCAGGATCTGCCACATAACACATGCAGTCAGGTCACTACAAAGCAAGTACAGGACTGGCACCATCATTGTCCATGCTGGTGCGTAAAACCTCAGATGTTACTCCCTGGACCACATGACATGGTACATGGAGGAACAGTGTCATGATGTAGCCCAGGCCAGTATGACCCTGACCTTGTCTAGCATCTTACACCCACCAAGTATGATGTCACAGTATACAGACAAACATATCACGTTTAACACTTGGCTAACAGATTGGTGTCATTCATAGGGGATACAGTGTCTGTCAGCCTGTGGTGACATGCTCAACATGCCACATAGCTTCACTATGGACAGCTTGCACCTGTCACCCTTGGACCTTTGAATGCTGGATAAGGCTCTTGCTACCACCATAGTGCATTTGTTGAGCAGGGCTCAAAAGACAAACCCACCTACATAGACATTGCAGGTTAAATAACACTAAGGATAATGTTGCTCAACACCAGATGTGTTACCCTCATATTGCGGCCACTCAGGACTCCCCTCAGTATGGGGGATAGCAATATATGTGCACTAACAGACACCTAGTTCAGGGTCACATATGCACACCAGCACTACCAGGTTATGTTTCATACCATGCTTTCTGACCACAGGACTTGAACCGGACAACACAGCTAGGGGGTGTATCCATATACATCACAGACACACACACCTCTGGGTTAGTGGCACTGCACTAAGCATCACAGACCATACATATACAACTACCATTGCTCAAAACTGCCTTTCAGTTTGTTGCCTACTACAGACCACCCTCCCATACTCAGGAACCACACTCGGCTTTCCTGGGAACAGTGGGGGATATGATGGTCTCCACAAACACCATTATATTGGGTGACATCAGATACATGAATATTGACTGGGGATACTACTCAAGCCGCAACAACCTCACCCTACAGTCGCTACAATTTGTACATTCATATGATATGGCACAACCAGTCACCACAGCCACATGGGGGAATACATATTGGACATAATCATCACTGACATGGGGACTCTATGTTACACACCAGCAATATACCCCTCATTGGTAAGGTCGGAACATACAGCTATCTCAGTGGACATACATATACACTCCACACACCCATCCTGGGTAATCTTGGTGAACTTCTGATGAGCCAACATCTCACTTCACCAAAGCAAGGTGGTATCCTTCAGAGACCTTGAGACAGTGTGAAATACAGCTCCGACTGCTGAATCCTTTACATACACATTCTATGGACTCCTAGTGGACTGCATGGATTGTGCTATCCCAAATAACAACAAGACTCACTCCTCCAATGGCAGGGGACCTGTCTGGTAGACACCAGCCATTAATGAGCTGTACAATGTCAGGAGGAAGCTACTACATGATAGAACACAATCCCAGACGGGGAAAGCATCTGTGATCTGTACAAGCAGACAGCTATGATCACTCATGTACTTATCTAAGGTCTTTCTTCTCACGGACAATTGCACCAGACAAGTAGGACTATCACAAGGCCTTCATCTGTTATGTCAGGAACCTGGGTGGACACTCACTGATATGCTGTGAGTTACTGCATACTGACTACACTTACCCTGAACCCACTGGCATAGCCAACATCCTGGCAAACAGGTTCAGTGCAGATGTCTCCCCCATCCCCCCTAGGGAGCAACTACCCATCCCAACAGAGTGTAACCTCCCTGACACCACACAGTAGCAGGTGAGTGCTCCCCTCCCCAAAGCATACATTACAGCATCAATGTGACCAGTTGGTGTCCCGGACTGCATCTTATATGAGCTACACGACAGACGTAACCCTCACATTACATCACTGTGCAATATTGGAGTTACTACAGGATATGTACCCACGGAATGGCATACAGCAACATTGTTCCCACTCCACATAGTTGGTGCCAGAATGGAACACAGACAATATTGCCCTTTAAGCCTAACTATCCTGTTATGCAAAGCTATGGAGTGTATTGTCATGGGACTCTTACACATTGACATCAGGAAACTACAGACACTGTGTCCTACACATTTCAGCGTTGTTGTGGGCATATTTTGCCTCTTGAACATGTTTGTATTCTTTTGACAGTTAACAGGTCCATCAACATAGGGACAGTTGTACACGCAGCCTACCTGAAGCTTGCTAAACCCTTCCACACAATAACCCACTGGGCCATTATGCATTGGCTCACCAGCATCAATATGGACACATATCTCACATGATGGATTGCTACCTGGATCAGGGATAGCACCCACATGGTCAGAATTGCAGGTGCCATGTCTGACTATACACCAGTTACACGTGGCATCCCACACGGCTCAGTTCTGGGACCTCTCTTGTTCAGTATATATTTGTCTGACATGCAGGCTACCACAGGGGGAATATGGCTGACCTTGTTCACACTTGACTGCAAACTGGGTGCCATGATCACCTCTCCAGCTGCCACATGCATACTCCAACAGGGTCTCTCAGAGATAGATGACTGGTACCTGAGCCATGGCCTACAGCTAAATGCCATTAGTTGCATAGTCATCCCCTTTGGGAATAACAACATGCCCACACATTAACACATAGGTAGTACTCCATTACATATGGTAGGTGTTGTTAGGTGATTGGGGACATGACTTGTTCGTACTGTCGCCTTTGACATTCACGTTGCCACAGTGGTTGGACAGACCTTCTATATAAGCAACCTTATCCCATATGGTTTCACATCTAGATCGAGTGATGTCATTGTGCCCCTATACCAATAACAACCATGCTTGGTTACAATGCCACCTTTGGGGTGTACCTTACCCAACACCTGCAGCAACTGTACTGGCCACAGATACCCAAGCAACAGCCACCCCTCAACAATACCCATGAATCACATATCTCACAGAATCAGTGTGCCTCACAGTCACAGCCCTTAAGGCCAAACAACACACCAAATACAGTTGTTATAGGGGACTCTATTGTCCAGCAAACTGATGTCCCACTCAACTGACTGAACAAGGAGAAGGTCACTGTAAGCTGCCTGTCAGGTGGCAGGATCCACCACATAATGCAAGCACTCAGGTCACTCCAAAGCAGGTACAAGTATGACTCTGTCATTGTCCATGCAGGTGTGAATGACATGAGATGTACCTCCCTGGACTACAAGACATGAGACATAGAGCAGCTCTCTGATCATGTAGCCCAGGCTGGTATGACCCTGACCTTGGGTAGCATCTTGCCCTCACCAAGAATGATGCCAGAGTATACAGACAAAATGATCAGTTTAAACAATTGTCTAAAGTATTGGTGTCATTCAATGGGGATCCAGTGTCTGTCAGCCTGGGATGACATGCCTGACAAGCCACGTTGCTTCGCTAGGGACGGCTTGCACCTGTCACTCTTAGGCTTTTGTATACTGGCCATGCCTCTTGCCACCCCCATAGTGCATTTTTTAGGCAAGGCTCAAAGGACATACACACCTCCATTGACAACCTAAGGATACAAAATCTAGAGGTAATGCTACTCAGTGCCAGACGTCTACACCTCAAGATGCACGCACTTGAGGCTCTCCTCAGTATGGAGAATATCAATGTCTGTGCGGTAACAAACCTGGTTCAAGGCTCCTGAGAGCACCCCAGCACTATCGGGTTATAACTCATACCATGCGTTTCACACACAAAACTTGAACCGAAGCACAAAAGGAGGGGTAGTATCTATATTCATCAAAGATACCTACACCTCCAGGTTAGTGGCACTGCATGAAGCATCAGAAACCATCCATGTGCAACTAACAGCAGGCCAAACTGCATTTCAGTTTGTAGCCTGCTACAGAACACCCTCCCTATTACAGGAACCCCACTTGGCATTCCTGAGAACACTGGAGACTATCAAGGTCTCTCCTACAACTATGTTATTGGGTGACTTCAACTACCCAAACATTGACTGTAACAACTACTCATGCCCAAACACACTCGCCCAATGGTTCCTTGAAGTTATAAACTGTAATGCAATGGAACAACTGGTCACCACTGAAAAATAAAACATCTCCTCATCCATGATATCACAACCAAATTTTGTAACATGCTGACACTGTTAATGTGATCGCGAAGTGGTGACTACTGTTATGGCACTGTCAGAATGACGTAGGAAGCTTATGTAATGTAGTGTGCCCTACTCATGTCATTTTGGTGGATGTTACACTGGTAAAGGGTGGTGCCAAGGACGACAAAATTGCCCGTTACTCCACTTCCTCTTTCAGAATCCAAAAAGTGATTTGGACTTCACACACCCCATTTTAGTTTACTATACAGTCATTTTGCGATCACATCAGGAAGAGCCCCAGGTTACAATATCTGGTTGCGATAATACGTAAGTACCGAATAATTAAGCTCTAGTGCCTGTAACTGACTGCAACCCTCAGTGAGTTATCAGAAGATCAAACAATTCAAGTGAGATGAGCTTAAACTATGATGCAGAACAATGAAGGATGTTATTAAGTCAAAATGAAGATTTAGTTCCAGAGATGATCCTCCTTAGAGACCCTCACAAAAGACTATGTAGGTAGACAGATGTTATATATTTTATAAATTAAATAATATATATATATATATATATATATATATGTGTGTGCACGCACACACACACACACACACACACACATATATATATATATATATATATATATATATATATATATATATATATATATATATATATATATAAATTGATATAGCTACATATACATACACAAACACCCACACATATTCAAAAAGAAGAACAACAGGTTTTGCACCAACATGGATTTTTCTGAAACAAACAAGTATGAAACTCTAATGTCTGACATTATTCATTGACTTTAATATTCAGTAGTTTACCAGAAAATCAAAAGTTCCTGAGGGATAAGGCAAAAGTGAACAGTCATACAAATGCTTTATGGTAGCAGTCCATGTGATGGAAAAGTGTTTTTATTTTTTAATAGTACAAGGTTAGAGTATTATGATGGCAGTATGTAGCTGTCAAATTAAGATATTCCCATAGCATTCTCTGTACTATGCAGCTACACTACTGCAGTCCAGCACTCTCCATTATCACCAAACTCAGAATATTAAGTAGGGATGAGACTAACCAGTGTAAGTGTAAGGCTGGAGTACAGATGGTCCTGGGTCCTAGTACAGGGTGTGCAACCTTTTTTTGTCCCAGCAGAATGGAAAACAGCAACAGTAATCCTCTTGCACAAAGGGGGTCCATCAACTGACCCTGAGAACTATTGACCCATAAACCTAACCAGCCTTATCTACAATGTAATGGAAAAATTCATCATGGACTTTATCCACAAGGACATAGGTGACCTTCAAACCCTTGACCTAACCCAGTTTTTGGTTTCACCAAGGGTAGATCTTGCTTATTAAACCTAGTGGACTTCTTTGAGAATGTTACCA
Source organism: Protopterus annectens (assembly GCF_019279795.1). Classification (NCBI taxonomy): domain Eukaryota; kingdom Metazoa; phylum Chordata; order Ceratodontiformes; family Protopteridae; genus Protopterus; species Protopterus annectens. Next base: position 509,994,388 of record NC_056750.1, read on the forward strand.
AAGCCCTGGATGAGGGCAAAACAGTACATACCACATTTCTTGATTTAGCCAAGGCCTTTGACACAATCCCCCATTCAGGTATCATAGAGAAACTCTCCCAGCTGAGGATTAACCCATACATTACTAGATGTGTAGCAAACTGGCTTACTGACAGAACGCACACTGTCAGAGTTGGGGAGTTCACCTCCACCAGTACACCAGTTACCAGTGGGGTACCACAAGGATCTGTGCTGGCCCCTCTACTGTTTAGAATCTATTTCTCTGAAGTCCAAACAAAGGTAGATGGCCTGTGTTTTACCAAATTGGCAGATAACTGTAAACTGGGCGCAATCATAGAGTCCCCCAATGATATAACAGAAAGGGCTGACACAGACAAATGACTGGTGGCAAACTCATGTACTAAAACTTAATGCAAAAAATGCCTCATTATCCCACTTTGGTAAAGGAGTAGCCCTTGCTAATTATGATATAGATAGCACCCCTCTAAGCTCAAACTCAGTGGTGCGAGACCTGGGAACACAGGTTGATAGCAATCTAAACTTCAATCACCATGTGTCCATAGTGCTAAGCAAAGCATTCTACATCACACATCTCATAAATAAGAGCATTGCATCCAAAATCAGGGTGGTTATAGCTCCGTACTCAACCCTTATCAGACCACTAACTGAGTACCATGATCCCTTCTGTATGTACCTCACCAGACACCTGCAGCAAATGGAGAGACCACAGAGGTTTCTAACCAAGAGAATCCAAAGACTCCAAAAACTGACATCATAGAAAGACTGAAAGTCCTCTCACTGTACTCTGTATCATACAGGCTGGTGAGAGGTGAACTGTGCCTGGCCTACAGAGCAGTCTTGCACCCTGCCATAATGAAAATGCTGCACATCCACAAATCAAATTGGACAAGAATAACTTGCTTCAGGGATCTCAACCTAGCCTGTGATATTAACAGAACATGCTGGAGAGACAGATATATCTCCCATTGATTGTCACTCCTCTGGAATAAGCTCCTACTCCATGTGAAGCAGAGCTTGTCAATGACCCTATTCAACTGAAACCTTGACAACTGGATGGGTGACATAAATTCACCCTGGGGTGGCACCTATGTCCTTCATGGACAGGGCCAATTGGTGCTGATCACAGAATCACTCTTCTAACACCATCTAATTATGATCAATAAGGCTACTCAGGTTATTATACGACTAGGCTTGTAAACATCCTAGGGCCATTACCCCAGTAACTTCCTATAAATCTATGAATCTATGAATTAATCTCATCCTGGACAGACAGCTTTTTATAGGTTGTCTTCAAGTAATTGTATTGCAAACATTTTATTTACCAGTCATGACAAATTCAACTACTATTGTAATAACCACTTGTGTGGATTTACAAAATCAATGGAAATATGGAGTGTCCTGATTCATACTTCCAACATCATTGCTTAAGAATTCTGGACAAAGCCAAATATAATGGGTGGACGCAAAAGACCAAAATCAGGAAGGATGTTTAAATTGAAAACTTAATAAAGCATTGAGTTTTGCATCAACATGCATCTTCTGAAAAAAAATGAGCTTCAAGTTCATAGAGCAGATTGGGATATGGAAACAAAATCAAAAGTGTTGGTTTGGTCAATAGGCACAGTGCTGCAGATTCTGTTCATAAAAACTGGAAGTACAGTATTTGTGCTACACCCAAGCCTAAGACATGTTATACTGACAAAAGACTATAAACTTCTATACCATAAACTTTCATTTGAGAGGAAAGAGTTTTTTTCCTAGAATTGTTGAGAGCTGCAGTGGTAATAACATTGATCTGAAGGAGTCCATCTCATTCTTACAATCAGAACTAGAGAGGCTATTGTAATCCAATGCTTAGAAGTCAGATAAGACAACAATTACAGGAGAAATACTGTGATATGTTGGGGTGGAATACTAATAAAATATTATGTGTTCTCAAAAATATAGGAAAGCATCAGTAAGTATTAGAATTGTCACAGATGGAGATGTTCTTTAGCCCAAAGCTGCCATCCTTAGGGAAAACTTTTTAAAGGAAATCTGTCTGTCATAGGAGAGTTAATTTGCTGATGAGCTTTGTATGAAAGAGATGGGAAAGTATCAGCTGCATCTTGGGAGAGAAACTAATCTGGTTAATCCAGTTGGAAGGAGATCTTTGCACTTTAGTAGATTTTCCAATAATGATATTAACTTTATTGCAAAACAAAAGAGATGTATAGCTTTCTTTTAAACATTTTACTTTGGTCTGTTTGACTCGTTTTTCAATTGGTTTAGAATGGCATAATAATATAGCTGATATGATGTTGTAAATCTTTGTTCATTAATTACTATTAGGACTTTGGTTCCATCCTCAGAAATGATACGGCCGTTTCCAAGCTCGCGCCAGCCAAAAACTCTCAGCTAAGACCTATCCATAATGCCCCTCTCCTAGTTACTCCAGATCTCGTTTGCCGTGTTCCTAGTCAGACGTGCTAGCCATCTCTCTCAAAGCTAAGTAGAAAATTGTCATTTTTAAGATAGTTGCTTTTCAAAATTTTTTATTTTTTAGTCAATTTAGCCTTTTCTCACTGTCGCCTATAACCTAATTCTATTCCCTACCCTTTACCTTGGTAATTTAATTTCTACCATTATTGGCACTGTCCCTCTCTCCTGCCTTTGACAGGCCCTTCCTTACCACTTGTGGTATTTTTTAAATACCATTGTTGGTATTCTCTCTCCTTTTTCTCTCCCTTATTTTGTTTTTTCTATAGGATAGCCTTGTTGCCTTACTATGTCAGACAAAGCTAAGTTGGGATTTAAACAGTGTGACAAGTGCGGGCGTAAGATGCCTAACTCGGATACACATGCTCGTTGTGTCTACTGCTTGGGCGTGGATCACATTAAAGCTGACTGTGACATTTGTGCTAGTTTTAGTAATCATACACTAGCATAACGTAAAAATAAACTTATTTTAAAAGGTTTAATAAAGACACCTTTTTCAGAAGCTCTATCTGGGTCGGAGGTCTCACCCCCCCAAAGGCTAAAAAACATAAGGAAAAATGGAGTCACTCAGTTCCTGCATCTCCGTCAGTTATGAAACTGAGTCAGCTCCATGCTTCGCCAGCGCCCTCGGCGCAGACCTCTTCGGCACCAGGCTCTGTATCTTCTCCCTCGGTGCTGTCCATGATATTCACCCCTATTTTGGTTCAAACCTCGGCACTACTGACTTTGGTGCCATCCTTGGATCCAACATTGGCTCCGATGACTGTACCTGCTTCGGCACCATCCGCGGCCATGGTGCCGACAGTTTCCTCGGCTCCATCGGCTCCAAAACTCAAATATTTGCCAAGGACAAGATTCTCTTCAACTTACAACCCTTTTTTGGGGCAGAGGTTTAGCCCCTTTCTAGAAAGACCTGATTCTCCTTCAGCAGCCTCCTTTAGATCCAGTAGGAGTTTTTCTGAATTAGATCTAGTGCGGGTTGTGGACCAGCTTCTGGCAGCTAATGGATTGCCCATTCCAGCTAGACCTTCCATCCCTCTTGGCTCGGAATCTTTTACTACACCTTCCCCTGTTTATCCTCCTCCAGCCTCTACCCAGATTCCAGAGATCTCGGTACCGATGTCCACTCTGGTACATACTGTCTCGGCTCCAACATCAGTTTTTTCCACTGTTGGCACCAACCACTCTTGCTACATCAGCTCCAGTGGAGCCGATGCTCTCTCAGAGCAGTACTTGGACCATCTGTATCTTGGTATCTAGCCCAGCGCCTATTTTCTCACTGGTGCCATCCATGTCTATGGCTCTAATGGCTTCCAGTCCTCTCAGAGCTTGTCAAGGTGGGATATGACCCTGGTTCTGAGGTTGTCCTTCCTGGTTCTAGGCTCCCATCCCTCCTTGGGTGGGCCTGCCATCCAGGTGATGGAGAGGGTCCTTGACTTTGCAGGTTTGCAGTCAGCACCAATGACATCAGTATCAGAACCCCCCCCCCAGCATGCACCTCTCCCAACTCTCTATTTCAGGACCCCAGGCATGGGAGTCACAAGACCCCCCCCCTTTGAAGGGAACCCCCTCTCCGGAGTCCTCCTCAGAAGATCCCTCTGGAGAGCCACCCCGGAAGAAACAGTGCAAGAGGAAGCACCTTAATTCCCCAGAGGAATCTATCACCAAAGACACTGATTGTGATGAGGGGGAAAGGTCCCCATGGTCTCCCCCAGATGACGTCTCATTCGGAGACATTCTCAAAATCCTCACACAGCAGGGAGACTGGAAGTCCTCTAACCCTTATTCTGAGGAATTGGTGTTCTTGCAGGCATTCCGTGCCTGGCCATCTACTTTCTGGGTGACCCCACTGGCAGATGATTTTATTAAGCTCATTGTGCAGCATGCCTGGAAGGCCCTGGACAGTGTAGAACCTGTCCCCGAGGCCAGACAAAATTTTATCTACACCTGAAGACAAGCCCCACTGGTCCAAGCAGTTGATTCTATGGTCTTGGCAGTGGCCACCAAGAGGGAATTGGCAGAAGATAGTTCCACTGTCCATCCTCTGAACAGGGAGTCCTGGACCATGGACAAACTAGGGAAGTGAACCTATGCTTCAGCGATCTTCGCCATTCAGTTGCTGAACTATCTGGCACACTTTACTCACCTCCAAAGAGACTTAATTTCTGAAATGTCTTCCTCTTTGGTGGGGGTACTGCCTGATGAGGTGCGTGACACTGTCACCTCACAGCTAGCTACCCTTGAATCCATCTCAAACTCCTCGATGCGTTTGATATCTCACACCACCGAGAGGGCAGCTCGAGCTGCCGCATCAGGCATCGTCATGAGACGTAATGCTTGGATACGGTTGTGTGACTTCGCAGACCCCTTTAAATCTTCCTTCATCAATGCACCTGTCAATGAATCTGCACTTTTTGGTCCCAAAGTACGAGATACACTTGCACATAGTGACAAAGAAGGAAATCCCTTGTCTGCTGTGGGCATAAGCTTTTCCAACCCCCAGAGGTCCTACTTCAGGAACCAGAAAGGAGGAAAAATGTGGTTCAAGAAATCCCAAGGATCTTTTCATAACACTCGTGGTGAACAATCCCCCCGGGGCAGAGGGGGCAACTCATATGGAAGATGCCCCTTTCAGGGTAGAGGGGGGTCTGTGTAACCAGGGTGCTAGAGATTCTTTCTCCGGCAGACCCTACCAGCACTCCTGTGCAGCGGCCCGATTGCTTTCCTCTGGAAGCAGTCGGGGATCGTTTTTCTCTGCACCTACCAGCCTGGCATCTTATTACTACCTATGTTTGGGTGCAGAGAATAATATCTAGAGCCTACCAGATACCATTCGATTTAATTTCCAGACCTGTCAAACGAATCCCTGATGTACCACCCAATCAGTGGGAATTAGCAGCCTTAGAAATAGAAAAGCTGCTAAGAAAAAAAGAGTCAGCCAACCAGTTCCACCAGACCAGACAGGATCAGCGTTTTACTCGAGGTTCTTTTTAGTGCCAAAAAAGACAGGGGACTGGAGACCAATCCTGGATTTCAGCCTATTGAACAAATTTATCAAATCTCAGAAATTCCGGATGGTCACACTACAGTCCATTCCTCCCTTCCTAGGGAGGGACAACTGGATGCGCTCTATAGACCTCCAGGATGTGTACTACCACATAAAGATGGATCACCGCTCCCAGAGGTTTCTCCGCTTCTGGCTGGGAGCCAATCACTACCAGTTCAGGGCCATGCCATTCGGTCTCTCGACAGCCCCCAAGTGTTCACCAAATGTATGTCTGTTGTGGTAGCTCATCTTCGATTACAAGGATTCCAGGTGTTTCCGTATCTAGACGAGTGGTTCCTTACCACTCCAACCAGGAATCTCATAGTCCGCGGTCTCTCTTACACTCAAGGTCTTGCTCTCCACTTGGGGATTACAATCAACAAGGACAAATCTCAAATGTCCCCAATGAAGACACTGGAATTTATTGGAGCGGTCTTTGACACAATATCCTATCAAGCTTCTCTCCCCACTCACAATCATTTGAAAACAAGACACCAAATCCAAGACCTTCTTCCTCAGACCTATGTACCAGCATGTGTTGTATTGCAACTCTTAGGCTCCATGGTGGCTGCCATTATGTTAGTACCACTGGCGAGGCTGCACATGAGAATCCTGCAGTGGCTCCTTTCCGCACAATGGTCATTTCTAACTCACCCACTCGACCACATGATACGTCTTACAAACCGTTGTAAGGAAGAAATACTATGGTGGATGAAGTCATGAACGAATCTTTGGTATCGACCATTGTCTTCCTCAGCCCACAGCCACTGTGACCACGGATGCTTCCCTGTTAAGGTGAGGAGGCATTTCCAGGGAAAGACAGTCCAAGGCACTTGGTCTCCCATGGAGGCCAATTTGCACGTAAATGTCCTGGAACTGAGGGCAGTTCTCTTAGCATTGCAAGCATTCCATGCATCCCTACCCTCTGGGACCATTGCAATTCAGTCAGAAAACAAGTCAGTTATCTGGTATATCAACAAGCAAGGCAGAACCAGGTCTTACCCCCTGTGTCGGGAAGCCATGAGGATTTGGCACTGGGCGATAGCTTCCAACCGCTTTTTTATAGCAATGCACATTCCTAGGAGTTCCAACCTTATTGCGGACAATCTGAGCAGGAACATCCTGATACCTCATGAATGGTCCCTCAACCCTGTAACAGCGGATCAGATCTTCCAACGCTGGGGCAAGCCTTGCTGCAATCTGTTTGCTTCCCCCCTAAACTACAAATGCAGAAGCTACTTTGCTCTGATCCCCCCCCCATAGAGGGAACCCCTGAGGGATGCTCTAATGCACGATTGGCTCCCCCGGGTCTTCTGTATGCCTTTCCCCTGTTTCTTCTCATCCCAACATTTCTCCAGAAAGCTCAGAGGTTGAGAAGCAAAGTGATCCTCATTGCCCCTTACTGGCCCCGTCAAGTCTGGTTCCCGTTTCTATGGCCTCATCTGATTCACAGCCTGTGGATCCTGGATCATTCCCAAGACCTGTTATCTCATCCTCAGGGACTGATTCATCTGAAACACCACAGTCTTAAGCTCACAGCTTGGGTCCTTCTCTTCCAATGATTGCCAGGCTGCCTGACATCCCATCTCCTGTTCGTGAAATTCTTCTGGCTTCACACAAACCTTCCACTAGGAAAGTTTATTCTAGTAAATGGGCTAGGTTCTCTATTTGGGCCAAAGATCAGAACTTAGACCATTTCTCTATGCCTATTCAAAAGATCCTACAATACCTGAATACTCTTTTACATGCAGGAGCCTCAGCATCGACGATCACTGTACATTTAGCAACTATTGCCAATTTTCATAATGGACTTGATAATTTTTCGATTATGTCACACCGCCTATGCAAGACATTTTTGAAAGGAGTATTACATGTTAAAACCTCTGGTCAAGCCTCCATTACAACCCTGGGACTTGACTTTGGTACTTCAATCTCTTACAGGTCCTCCTTTCAAGCCCTTTGATTCATGTGATTTAAAATGTTTTGTCATGGAAAACCTTACTTCTAGTAGCACTTAACTCAGCGAGAAGAGTATCTGAGCTACAGGCCTTGAGTGTCAACAGACCTTACTTGATCTTCCACCTGGATAGGGTGTCCCTTCCTACTGACCCTTCTTTCTTGCTCAAGCTCATTTCTGGATTTTCCATTAACCAATCTATTGACCTGCTGTTTTTATTCCCTCAGCATTCTAATAGAGGGGAGTACCTTTTGCACACCCTTGATGTGGATCGGCAGCTTCATTGTTATTTGGACAGGACTAAATCTTTCAGGAAAACAAATCAATTGTTTGTGGCCTTTGCAGGACCCAGATTGGGTAAACCTGTTTCCAAAGTGACTTTATCCTCCTGGCTTAGAAACGTCATTACCTTTATCTACCAACAGAATAAGCTATCCTTACCTTCTATAATAAAGGCTCATTCTACCAGATCTATGGCTACTTCTGCAGAATTTAATTCCAGAGCCTCTATGGATGATATCTGTGCAGCAGCCACTTGGGCAAGACCTCATACCTTTATCTCTCATTACAAATTGGATTTGGCCTCCAGGGGACGAGCAACTTTTGGTTCTGTGGTGCTCAGGAATATCCTTCCTTAGGGCCACCCAGAACTCAAGTAGCTGGGGATTCAGTCCGAATAGTAATCAATGAACAAACATTCACAACATCAGATAAAGAAGTTATGTCTTACCATAATGTTCCATCTGTGTTGTAGATCTTTGTTCATTCATTACTTCCCGCCCTCCTTCCCCCGCCTGGACTCCTGGGTGGACTTTAGGAACTCCTGGTTAGGGTATTTTCTCAGACAGAGCCTTCCACTATTTTTCTATTACTGTCTATTATATAGGGGTGGGCAAACTCGATCTTAAGTAAATAGGAGAGGGGCATTATGGGTAGGTCTTAGCTGAGAGTTTTTGGCTGGTGCGAGCCTGGAAATGGCTGTATCGGTTCCGAGGATGGAACCAAAGTCCTAATAGTAATGAATGAACAAAGATCTACAACACAGATGGAACGTTATGGTAAGACATAAATTCTTTTTCCAGACAACAAGATTGTTTAGAAACCTGTAAGAAGTGCAAACTCTTACTCATGACAGTGGATTGTATAGTTTATGCAGCAATCTATTGAGTCTGAATGATGCTGACTGTCTGAACTTTCTTACTGCAGTATTTGTCTAGAAGTGGAAAAATGAAAACTGTTTGCTATTCTGAGACTCCTAAATACACCCCTTGGATAGTGAGACTGAGTAAGTGAAAATGCAGAGCAATGGAAGGATTTGCATTACATATACCATTTCTGAGATAGCTGTTTCGTAGAGTATTTCCTTTTTTTAATGGCATGGCAATCTTGGAATTGATATATATAAGTTTGGGGGTGCATGGTAGTTTGTTCCCTATTAAAAAAAAAAAAAAAAACAACTTTAAAGGAGAACAGTGAGAGTTAACATTCACTATTCTCCTGCATTTTTGTACTTTTTTGACATTCCAAGGGGGGGCTGGAAAATATTGTGGGTACAAATGAATTTTGCTATTGCCATCATTGTAATAGTGTGCACAGTGCAGGCATTCATTCTTACACAGCAATCTCAGATAGTTGCAAGGTCATTTTATGAGACTGAGTAATTATTTTCATTTGTTAAGCTAATAATCTGAGACTAGGAATTGACATGTTCATTCAGTTTAATTTCTCCAAGTCTGCTGAGTTTCTAATACCATGATGGAAATTTACCCCATTTTTAACTCTGTTTACAATTAAAGATCATGAAATTAGTATTGTTTCAGTCTTTGATGTTAGCCAAAAGTGCTCTTCCCTGAACCCACAGTGTGCCCAGAATTGACACTGTGATGGTACATTTATTTTAATCAATAATGTTTCAAATCAAATGCCAATATATGGTGTATGCATACTGATTCAAATGTTCTGGTAAAATCAGAAGTAAAAATGTGTTTATTGAAAGAAGCAGAAATGTGTTCAGTGTTTATCAAAACATAGGGCAGGGTTCATTACATTTATTTCAAAATGTGCTTTCTTACAAAGCTAAAATTACTGACAAGTGACCTTCAATACACAGAAGACAACTGCTAAGGAAGTCTTGTTTCAAAATAAAGAATGCATTACTTGTGTTTTTAATGTTATAAAGAGAGAACTCCTCTAGTGGCTAATAAAATGACAGGGTGTTCTGCAGAGTGCTGACAAAGATTTATGTATTACACTTTTTTAATTGCTGGAACCTGTGTTCTGAGAGACTGCCTTCCAATCTATCGGCAAATATACAGAGCTGAGTATATATTTTTTGGTTTTAGAGTTTGTACTGTTAATTGTTGCTTAGATCTCTGTTGAAACTGTTGTCTCCCTGTTCTGAGAGACTGATTTTCAATCTATCTGCAAATATACAGAGCTGAGTATATTTTTTTGGTTTTAGAGTTTATACTGCTAATTGCTGCTTAGATCTCTGTTGAAACTGTTTTGTCCCACCTCCCTCTATTTTCTGCCGTGTCTTCCGTTGGTATAACTGGTCTTTACACCTTGTGTGTTATTTAACTCAAGGATCACTTGCATAAAATTAGACCTGTTAGTAACAGCCTGCATTTAATTGCTAGAACCTGTGTTCTGAGAGACTGCCTTCCAATCTATCTGCAAATATATAGAGCTGAGTATATTTTTTGGGGTTTTAGAGTTTGTACTGCTAATTGTTGCTTAGATCTCTGTTTAAACTGTTTTGTCCCACCTCCCCATATTTTCTGCCGTGTCTTCTGTTGGTATAACTGGTCTTTATAGCTTGTGTGTTATCTAACGCAAGGATCACTTGCATAAAATTAGACTTGTTACTTACAGCCTGCATTTAATTCCTGGAACCTGTGTTCTGAGAGGCTGCCTTCCAATCATTCTGCAAATATACAGAGCTGAGTATATTTTTTGGTTTTAGAGTTTGTACTGTTAATTGTTGCTTAAATCTCTGTTGATACTGTTTTGTCCCACCTTCCCTATTTTCTGCCGTGTCTTCAGTTGGTATAACTGGTCTTTGCAGCTTGTGTGTTATCAACCTCAAGGATCACTTGCATAAAATTAGACCTGTTAGTAAAAGCCTGCATTAAATTGCTGGAACCTGTGTTCTGAGAGAGTGCCTTCCAATCTATCTGCAGATATACAGAGCTGAGTAAATATTTTTTTGGTTTTAGAGTTTGTACTGTTAATTGTTGCTAAGATTTCTGTTCAAACTGTATTGTCCCACCTCCCCCTATTTTTTTCTTTGTCTTCAGCTGGTATAACTGGTCTTTACAGCTTGTGTGTTATCTAACTCAAGGATCACTTGCATAAAATTAGACCTGTTTGTACCAGTCTGCATTTAATTGCTGGAACCTGTGTTCTGAGAGACTGCCTTCCAATCTATCTGCAAATATACAGAGCTGAGTATATTTTTTGGTTTTAGAGTTTGTACTGTTAATTGTTGCTTAGATCTATGTTGAAACTGTTCTCTCCCTCTTCTGAGAGACTGCTTTCCAATCTATCTGCAAATATACAGAGCTAAATGTATTTTTTTTGGTTTTAGAGTTTGTACTGTTAATTGTTGCTTAGATCTCTGTTGAAACGGTTTTGTCCCACCTCCCCCTATTTTCTGCCGTGTCTTCAGTTGGTATAACTGGTCTTTACAGCTTGTGTATTATCAAACTCAAGGATCACTTGCATAAAGTTAGACCTGTTAGTAACAGCCTGCATTAAATTGCTGGAACCTGTGTTCTGAGAGACTGCCTCCTAATCTATCTGCAAATATATAGAGCTGAGTATATATATTTTTTTGGTTTTAGAGTTTGTACTGTTAATTGTTGCTTAGATTTCTGTTCAAACTGTTTTGTCCCACCTCCCCCTATTTTCTGCCGTGTCTTCAGCTGGTATAACTGGTCTTTACAGCTTTTGTGTTATCTAACTCAAGGATCAGTTGCATAAAATTAGACCTGCTTCTAACAGCCTGCATTTAATTGCTGGAACCTGTGTTCTGAAAGACTGCCTTCCAATCTATCTGCAAACATACAGAGCTGAGATTTTTTTTGGTTTAAGAGTTTGTACTGTTAATTGTTGCTTAGATCTCTTTTGAAACTGTTGTCTCCCTGTTCTGAGAGACTGCTTTCCAATCTGCAAATATACAGAGCTGAGTATATTTTTTTGGTTTTAGAGTTTGTACTGTTAATTGTTGCTTAGATGTCGGTTGAAACTGTTTGTCCCACCTCCCCCTATTTTCTGCCATGTCTTCAGTTGGTATAACTGGTCTTTACAGCTTGTGTGTTATCTAACTCAAGGATCACTTGCATAAAATTACACCTATTAGTAACAGCCTGCATTTAATTGCTGAAACCTATGTTCCGAACGACTGCCTTCTAATCTATCTGCAAATATACTGAGCTGAGTTTTTTTTTATTTAAGAGTTTGTACTGTTAATTGTTGAAACTGTTGTCTCCCTGTTCTGAGAGACTGCTTTCCAATCTATCTGCAAATATACAGAGCTGAGTATATTTTTTGGTTTTAGAGTTTGTACTGTTAATTGTTGCTTAGATCTCTGTTTAAACTGTTTTCGCCCACCTCCCCCTATTTTCTGTTGTGTCTTCAGCTGGTATAACTGATCTTTACAGCTTGTGTGTTATCTAACTCAAGGATTAGTTGCATAAAATTAGACCTGCTTCTAACAGCCTGCATTTAATTGCTGGGACCTGTGTTCTGAGAGATTGCCTTCCAATCTATGTGCAAACATACAGAGCTGAGTATTTTTTTGGTTTAAGAGTTTGTACTGTTAATTGTTGCTTAGATCTCTTTTGAAACTGTTGTCTCCCTGTTTTGAGAGACTGCTTTCCAATCTGCAAATATACAGAGCTGAGTATATTTTTTTGGTTTTAGTGTTTGTACTGTTAATTGTTGCTTAGATGTCGGTTGAAACTGTTTGTCCCACCTCCCCCTATTTTCTGCCATGTCTTCAGTTGGTATAACTGGTCTTTACAGCTTGTGTGTTATCTAACTCATGGATCACTTGCATAAAATTACACCTATTAGTAACAGCCTGCATTTAATTGCTGGAACCTGTGTTCCGAACGACTGCCTTCTAATCTATCTGCAAATATACTGAGCTGAGTTTTTTTTTATTTAAGAGTTTGTACTGTTAATTGTTGCTTAGATCTCTGTTGAAACTGTTGTCTCCCTGTTCTGAGAGACTGCTTTCCAATCTATCTGCAAATATACAGAGCTGAGTATATTTTTTGGTTTTAGAGTTTGTACTGTTAATTATTGCTTAGATCTCTGTTTAAATTGTTTTCACCCACCTCCCCCTATTTTCTGTTGTGTCTTCACTTGGTATAACTGGTCTTTACAGCTTGTGTGTTATCTAACTCAAGGATCAGTTGCATAAAATTAGACCTGCTTCTAACAGCCTGCATTTAATTGCTGGAACCTGTGTTCTGATAGATTGCATTCCAATCTATCTGCAAATATACAGAGCTGAGTATATACATTTTTTTGGTTTTAGAGTTTGTACTGTTAATTGTTGCTTAGATCTCTGTTGAAACTGTTTTGTCCCACCTCCCCCTATTTTCTGCCGTGCCTTCAGTTGGTATAACTGGGCTTTACAGCTTGTGTGTTATCTAACTCAAGGATCACTTTCATAAAATTAGACCTGTTAGTAACAGCCTGCATTTAATTGCTGGAACATGTGTTCTGAGAGACTGCCTTCCAATCTATCAGCAAATATACAAAGCTGAGTATATTTTTTGGTTTTAGAGTTTGTACTGTTAATTGTTGCTTAGATCTCTGTTGAAACTGTTTTCGCCCACCTCCCACTATTTTCTGTTGTGTCTTCATTTGGTATAACTGGTCTTTACAGCTTGTGTGTAATCTAACTCAATGATCACTTTCATAAAATTAGATCTGTTAGCAACAGCCTGCATTTAATTGCTGGAACGTGTGTTCTGAGAGACTGCCTTCCAATCTATCAGCAAATATACAAAGCTGAATATTTTTTTTTGTTTGTTTTACAGTTTGTACTGTTAATTGTTGCTTAGATCTCTGTTGAAACTGTTGTCTCCCTGTTCTGAGAGACTGCTTTCCAATCTATCTGCAAACATACAGAGCTGAGTTTTTTTTTTTGGTTTTAGAGTTTGTACTGTTAATTGTTGCTTAGATCTCTGTTGAAACTGTTTTGTCCCACCTCCCCTTATTTTGTGTTGTGTCTTCAGTTGGTATAAATGTTCTTTACAGCTTGTGTGTTATCTAACTCAAGGATCACTTGCATAAAATTAGACCTGTTTCTAACAGCCTGCATTTAATTGCTGGATCCTGTGTTCTGAGAGACTGCCTTCCAATCTATCTGCAAATATACAGAGCTGAGTATATATATATTTTGGTTTTATACTTTGTACTGTTAATTGTTGCTTAGATCTCTGTTGAAACTGTTGTCTCCCTGTTCTGAGAGACTGCTTTCCAATCTATCTGCAAATATACAGAGCTGAGTATATTTTTTGGTTTTAGAGTTTGTACTGTTAAATGTTGCTTAGATCTCTGTTGAAACTGTTTTGTCCCACCTCCCCCAATTTTCTGCCATGTCTTCAGTTGGTATAACTGGTTTTTACAGCTTGTGTGTTATCTAACTCAAGGATCACTTGCATAAAATAGACATGTTAGTAACAGCCTGCATTTGATTGCTGGAACCTGTGTTCTGAATGACTGCCTTCCAATCTATCTGCAAACATACAGAGCTGAGTATATATTTTCGGTTTTAGAGTTTGTACTGTTAATTGTTGCTTAGATCTCTTTTGAAACTGTTGTCTCTCTGTTCTGTGAGATTGCTTTCCATTCTGTCTTCAAATACACAGAGCTGAGTATATTTTTTTATTTTTAGAGTTTGTACTGTTAATTGTTGCTTAAATCTCTGTTGAAACTGTTTTGTCCCACCTCCCCCTATTTTCTGCCGTGCCTTCAGTTGGTATAACTGGTCTTTACAGCTTGTGTGTTATCTAACTCAAGGATCACTTGCATAAAATTAGACCTGTTAGTAACAACCTGCATTTAATTGCTGGAACCTGTGTTCTGAGAGACTGCCTTACAAATTATCAGCAAATATACAAAGCTGAGTATATTTTTTGGTTTTAGAGTTTGTACTGTTAATTGTTGCTTAGATCTCTGTTGAAACTGTTTTCGCCCACCTCCCCCTATTTTCTGTTGTGTCTTCAGTTGGTATAACTGGTCTTTACAGCTTGTGTGTTATCTAACTCAAGGATCAGTTGCATAAAATTAGACCTGTTTCTAACAGCCTACATTTAATTGCTGGAACCTGTGTTCTGAGAGACTGCATTCCAATCTATCTGCAAATATACAGAGCTGAGTATATATATTTTTGGTTTTATAGTTTGTACTGTTAATTGTTGCTTAGATCTCTGTTGAAACTGTTGTCTCCCTGTTCTGAGAGACTGCTTTCCAATCTATCTGCAAATATACAGAGCTGAGTATATTTTTTGGTTTTAGAGTTTGTACTGTTTATTGTTGCTTAGATCTCTGCTGAAACTGTTTTGTAACACCTCCCCCTATTTTCTGCCGTGTCTTCAGTTGGTATAACTGGTCTTTACAGCTTGTGTCATCTAACTCAATGATCACTTGCATAAAATTAGACATGTTAGTAACAGCCTGCATTTGGGCCAGCCGCAGTGGTGCAGCAGTTAGCATTGACACCTCACAGCTAGAGGTTCTCTGGTTCGATCCTCCGCTGGGGTGCCTTCTGTGCGGAGTCTGCATGTCCTCCCTGTGGTCTCGTGGGTTTCCTCCTGGTACTCCGTTTTCTTCCCACATCCCAAAGACATGCTGTAGGTGGATTGGACACTCTAAATTGGCCCTAGGTGTGAGTGTGTGCGTGTGTGTGCCTTTTGTGGAAGTTTGGGTGTCGGGCTGGCAACTCGACACAGTAAAACTCCACTACCAATCATGTGCAGACAGGTGATCTGCTGTGGTGACCCCAAACTGGGAAAAACTGAAAGAAGAAGAAGTAACAATCTGCATTTGATTCTGGAACCTGTGTTCTGAATGACTGCCTTCCAATCTATCTGCAAATATTACAGAGATGAGAATTATTTTTTTTTTTGGTTTTAGAGTTTGTACTGTTAATTGTTGCTTAGACCTCTGCTGAAACTGTTTTGTCCCACCTCCACCTGTTTTCTGCCATGTCTTCAGTTTGTATAACTGGTCTTTACAGCTTGTGTGTTATCTAACTCAAGGATCACTTGCATAAAATTAGACCTGTTAGTAACAGCCTGCATTTAATTGCTGGAACTTGTGTTCTGAAAGACTGCCTTCCAATCTATCTGCAAACATAGACAGCTGAGTATATATATATTTTTTTGGTTTTAGAGTTTGTACTGTTAATTGTTGCTTAGATCTCTGTTGAAACTGTTGTCTGTCTGTTCTGAGAGACTGCTTTCCATTCTGTCTGCAAATATACAGAGCTGAGTATATTTTTTGGTTTTAGAGTTTGTACTGTTAACTGTTGCTTAGATCTCTGTTGAAACTTTTTAGTCCCACTTCCCCCTATTTTCCTCTGTGTCTTTAGTTGGCATAACTGGTCTTTACAGCTTGTGTGTTATCTAACTCAAGGATCACTTGCATAAAATTAGACCTGTTAGGAACAGCCTGCATTTGATTGCTGGAACCTGTGTTCTGAATGACTGCCTTCCAATCTATCTGCAAATATACAGAGCTGAGTATTTTTTTTTGGTTTAAGAGTTTGTACTGTTAATTGTTGCTTAGATCTCTGTTGAAACTGTTGTCTCCCTGTTCGGAGAGACTGCTTTCCAATCTATCTGCAAATATACAGAGCTGAGTATATATTTTTTGGTTTTAGAGTTTGTACTGTTAATTGTTGCTTAGATCTCTGCTGAAACTGTTTTGTCCCACCTCACCCTATTTTTTGCTGTGTCTTCAGTTGGTATAACTGGTCTTTTCAGCTTGTGTGTTATCTAACTCAAGGATCACTGGCATGCAGTTAATTGCTGGAACCTGTGTTCTGACAGACTGCTTTCCAATATATCTGCAAATATATAAACCTGAGTATATATTTTCGGTTTTAGAGTTTGTACTGTTAACTGTTGCTAAGATCTCTGTTGAAACTGTCTCCCTGTTCTGAGAGACTGCTTTCCATTCTATCTGCAAATATACAGAGCTGAGTATTTTTTTTTTTGGTTTTAGAGTTTGTTCTTTTAATTGTTGCTTAGTTCGCTGTTGAAACTGTTTTGTCCCACCTCCCTCTATTTTCTGCTGTGTCTTCAGTTGGTATAACTGGTCTTTACAGCTTGTGCGTTGTCTAACTCAAGGATCACTTGCATAAAATTAGACCTGTTAGTAACAACCTGCATTTAATTGCTGGAACCTGTATTCTGAGAGACTGCCTTCCAATCTATCTGCAAATATACAGAGCTGAGTATATATTTTCGGTTTTAGAGGTTGTACTGTTAATTATTGCTTGGATCTCTGTTGAAACTGTTGTCTCCCTGTTCTGAGAGACTGCTTTCCAATCTGTCTGCAAATATACAGAGCTGAGTATTTATTTTTGTTTTAGAGTTTGTACTGTTAATTGTTGCTTTGATCTCTGTAGAAATGGTTTTGTCTCACCTCCCCCTATTTTCTGTCATGTCTTCAGTTGGTATAACTGGTCTTTACAGCTTGTGTGTTATCTAACTCCAGGATCACTTGCATAAAATTAGACCTGTTAGTAACAGCCTGCATTTAATTGCTGGAACCTGTTTTCTGAGAGACTGCCTTCCAATCTATATGCAAATATATAGAGCTGAGTATATTTTTTTGGTTTTAGAGTTTGTACTTTTAGTAGTTGCTCAGATCTCTGTTGACACTGTTGTCTCCCTGTTCTGAGAGACTGCTTTCCATTCTATCTGCAAATATATAGAGCTGAGTATATTTTTTTTGGTTTTAGAGTTTGTACTGTTAATTGTTGCTTAGATCTCTGTTGAAACAGTTTTGTCCCCCCCCCCCATTTCTGGCTTGTAGTTTAAATTTAGTGGCTTTTGCAGATGCCCCACTGTAGATTTGATCTGGGACACTCCCCCAGTCCCATCTCTTTACCACATTCTGCCTAATAAACTCTTTCTGCACTTGCTTTTAGTCCTTTCTAATTAAATGCATTTTTAAAACTGTGTTTGGTCTAATATTGCTACATACTCAATTGTGCTAGCTTGCACTGCATGTGAATTGTTTTTACTACTGTTTTAACTACTTTTCTTTAAAAAAACTGTAAGCCTGTTTCCTACCTTTCCTGTAACTAGTGTTCCAGATATAGATTTGCTGTATCCAGGACTGTATGTAAGCTTCTGAGCCCCCCAAGCTATTATGTGTTGGAAAGCAGCCTTCTCGCTTATCAGTGAGAGTGGTAAGCATTGGGTAACCTGTCTGCCACATAAGGAGTGGTTCTGTCCTAGAAATTGTAGTTATTGGTCGTTTGGGCACTCTCTTCCATCTCTCTCAACTTTCTTATTTGAAAGCCTGCATTTGCACTTGTTTCTGTCCTGTAACTCAAATACAGATTCTTAGTTTTAGCACTTGAATTTGCTTATTCATGCTCAGCATTTGTTCAGAACTTGTAAGCACTAAATAAGCTACTAATTACTATAGCACTCAACCTTCCTCATTACCTAGATGAAAACAGTTTTTGTACTTACTTTTCTCACTTGCTTAGAGAAAACGGCTCTTGTACTCACTTTCCTCACTTATCTAGATGAAAATACTTTTTTATTCAGGCATGTCCAAGGGTCAGCTCCCAGTGTTCTCTCCTGTCGATCTGATGAATCTGGGCATCTTGAGTTAATATAGAAATTGCCTCATGTACACAGACAACCCTCTCCTCCTACCACCCAACACTACAACCTGTGAGAGATGCACTTATCTAGCCAAACTGGAGGTAAAGTTCTCTCCAACCAAGACTGAACTTGACAGTCATGAGGAGAAGGTAAACATTTGCTCCACACCACACTCATCACATAGTCTCACTAAATGTACAACACCAAAATCCACACATAGTAACACAAAAACATTCGCTGAGCCTCTCAATAATAATCTGTCTAAGCAACAGAGACCTCCAAAGCAGAAACTCAAGCAACCTCCATCCCCCAACACAACCTAAATGACACATAGCTCACAGACTCAGTGTGCCACTCAACTACAGCCAATAAGGCAAAACAACGTACCCAACACACTAGTCATAGGTGACTCTATAATCAGGCACACTAATGTCCCACTCACCAGGTTAAACAAGGAGAAGGTTACTGTCAGCTGCCTGTCAGGGTCAGGATCCACCACATAACCCACGCACTCAGGTCACTCCACAACAAGTACAAAGTATGACTCTGTCATTGTCCATGTTGGTGTGAATGACCTGAGACGTACCTCCCTGGACTACATGAAAAGAGACGTGGAAGAGCTCTCCGATCTTGTAGCCCAGACAGGTATGCCCCTAGCCCTGAGTAGCATTCTGCCATCACCAAGAATGATACCGCAGTACAAGGACAAAATGATTCACTTCAACAATTGGCTAAGCTTCTGGTGTCATTCTAAGGGTATCCAGTATCTGTCTGCTTGGATGAAATGGTCGACAGACCACGATGCTTTGCCACAGATGGCCTGCACCTGTCACCCCTGGGATTCCAGATACTGGCTAAGGCTCTTGGTGCCCCTATAGTGCTTTTTTAGGCAAGGTTCAAATTACAAATTCACCACCGTAGCAGGAACAGGCAAACAAAAATTGAGGGTAATGCTACTCAATGCTAGAAGTCTAAATCTCAAAAATTCATTCACTCGAGGCACTCCTTAAAATGGAGAACATCGCTTTTTGTGCAGTGACTGAGACCTGGTTCAAGGCTCCAGAGAGCACCCCTGCACTACCAGGCTATAACTCATACCACACTTTTCGGCCATGTAACCTGGACCGAAACACCAAAGGCGGAGGTGTGTCCACATTCATTAAGGATATCCACACCTCCAGGCTAGTTGCTCAGCATAATGCATCCAAGGTTATCCAAATGCAACTAACTCTGGGCAACACTGCAATCCAAATTGTAGCTTGCTACAGATTCCTCACCATGTCGCAGGATTCCCACTCATCTTTTCTTGATGTAGTGGAAAATATTAGGGTTCAACCATACACCCTAATAATAGGCGACTTCAGCTCAACTCTTTCTGGAATTCATAAACTCCAATGCCCTGGATCAACTTATCGACACCCCCACCAGGGGCAACAATATCCTAGACCTAGTCATTACCAACATGAGTGACCGGTGTTCCACACCTGAAGTCAAAGCCCCGTTGAACCGATTCGAGTATAAGCTAATCACCCTTGATATCCACATCCCGCCCCCACCCCCCATTAATGTAACCATGGTAAAAAAATTCTCCAAAGCCAACTTCATGCTTCTTAAGACAGAAGTGGTGAACTTTATGACACCCATGCAGATGGACAATACAGTTACGACTGCTGAATCTTACACAAATGCACTCTATGAGCACTTACACAAGTGCATGGATCGTGCTATCCCAAACAGAACCAAGATGCTATCCTCCCAAAAAAGGAAGGCAATCTGGTGGTTCCCTGCCATAAACAAACTGTACAACAGAAATAAGAAACTGTTGCAAAAGAGAGTAAAATCTCATGAGTGGAGGAGCTCCCTGGTCAGCCTCAGTAAGAAGCTGAGATCCCTTATAAGATCCTCCAAAGCTAGCTATGAAAACAAAATCGCCACTAATTCTAAGGACAACCACAAAGCATTCTATAGCTATGTCAAGAATCTTGATGGCAACACCCAGATATGCTCTGGGTTACAGTACAATGGCACAAAAATTACAGAACCAACTGATATTGCCAACATCCTGGCAGATAGGTTCAGTGCTAACTTTACCCCCACTCACCCCCTAAAGGGCCCATATCTATACAGGAAGAATGCAGAGTGCCTGTAATCACAACTATGCAGGTAAAAGCTGCACTCTCTAAAGCCAAAAACACAGCATCCATGTGACCAGACAACATCTTAGGCTGTGTTTTACACAAACTTCAGAATGAACTGGCTCCCCACTTAAGCACAATGTTCAATAATAGCCTCGCATCAGGCTTTGTGCCCACTGAATGGCACACAACAACAGTTATCCCACTCCACAGGGGGAGCCACCACTGATCCCGGGAACTATCGACCTATTAGCCTGATGAGCCTGGTCTGCAAGGCCATGGAACGTATTATCATGGAACTCATAAACAAAGATATTGGTAACCTCCAAACTCTGGATCCCACCCAGTTCAGGTTTGTGAAAGACAGATCATGCCTCCTGAACCTAATTGACTTCTTTGAGGCAGTCACCAAAGCCGTATATGAGGTTAAGGTGGTTCACACAGCCTATCTTGACCTCGCCAAGGCTTTTGACACCATCCCCCATTCTGAAATTATAGCTAAACTCACTAAACTAGGTATAAATCCCTATGTCACAAGATGGGTTGCCAACTGGCTCACTGACAGAACCCACACTGTAAAAGTTACAGACTCCAAATCTGACCTCAAAGCAGTGACAAGTGGAGTACCACAGGGTTCCATCCTGGGACCTCTCCTGTTTGGTATCTACTTCTCTGAAGTACAGGCTAACACACAAGGCCTCTGGCTAATGAAGTTTGCAGATGACTGCAAACTAGGAGCCATAGTCAAGTCCCCAAATGATGTGGACATCCTACAGAAGGGCCTCGCTGAGACAGATGCTTGGTGTCAGAGCCATGGCATCACGCTCAATGCCAAAAAGTGCAGTGTCATCCCCTTTGGTAAAAACTCTGTATCCATGAACTACCACATAGGCAGAAATCTACTTAACACCGAATGTGTGATAAGAGACCTTGGGACCCAGGTGGACAGTAATCTCTCCTTTGATAGTCACATCACCACAGTAGTCAGGAAGTCCTTCTATGTGGCACATCTCATCATAAAAGGGTTCTCATCCAGAAAAAAAGATGTCATTGTTCCTCTCTACTCAACACTCATTAGACCCATTATAGAGTACAATGCCCCTTTTGGAATGTACCTCACAAGACATCTGCAGCAGCTGGAAAGGCCACAGAAGTGCCTCACAAAGAGGATTACTGGCCTCAAACAAATGCCCTACACTGACCATCTCAAAAAACTCCAGCTTTACTCCTTAGCATATCGCCTACTCCGAGGTGATCTCTGCCTAACATATAAAGCTATGTCAAACCCAGAGCTGTTGGACATGTTACACCTAAAGAAATCCCAATCCCTCCGAACTACACGCTCTAGGAACCTAAACCTTGTCACCACAATAAACAGGACATGCTGGAGGGATATATTCCTGTCCCAGAGACTTCCCATACTCTGGAACAGGCTACCCATCTATGTCAAGCAAAGTTCTTCATTAGCACTCTTCAAGAAAAATCTTGAGTGGATGGGAAATAGGAAATACACCCCAGGGATCACTTCTGTGTCTTTGCTCAACAGTGGCACAGGAAAATAACTTTCTTGGGTGGCGTAAGCCAGGGAACCTTGTTGGCTAGGCTTATGTAGGCCCTTGGGCTGATAGCCTAGTACCTACCTATGAACCTATGAACATATTTGACATTAATTTAAAAAGTTTTATATATATTCTCATGAGATTCCTCCTGAAAACAAGTTTTTAATGCATTGTATAACTATTGTATGATTCCTATGCTAAGCAAAAATAATGCTGTAGTGCTTATTTCTGTTTGGTCAAGATAGTTTTGTATGATACAAATGCTTAATACTGATTATTCTGAAAGTGTATAAATACCTTGGAAAACGATTAAGTGGGGAGATGGGTTATTGATTTCCTAGTCTTCCCGTGTGCATTTTTAATAAATTAATTATTATTCTATGCTGAATTTTTGAGTGAAGTCTCATATTTTGAAACTTTAACAGTTTGGTCCCGGATACTCAATTTGCAAGCCCTTTGTGTGTGCTGCAACATCACAAAGTTACTTTGGGCCCAAATATTGGCAGGTTTTCTGCCAGGTAGTTTTCTGCTGTTTTTGCACATGCCATACTAAGCTTTTCAGCGAATGATAATAAGATAAGCTTTATTAACTCTTCTTTAGTTTTAATTGCACTTGAGAGGGTCAATTGAATGTAAATTTTAATTGTATGATGTTAAAATAATTTTAACTAACATATGCTCCTGGTTGTATGTAAGTATACAATAGGTATTTAATTAAATTTCTAGACAGAGGACAGGTTTTCAACCATGCAGGGGACTGTGGCAACCTTTAGAATGAAAGTGGGTTTCTAATCAATAGTCGTGTTTGGCTGCTGATAAAGCACCAGGTAGAAGTATCAAGTGAGTATTTAATTACAGTTGCAGTATATCATTTTTGTATATCTATGCATATTCAGCTGCTGGTAAAGCACAAGAAATATTGAAATTCAGCTGCTGGTAAAGTGCCAGGAATATTGAAGTTCAGCTTCTGGTTAACCACCAAGACATAGGTATTGTTTTTGGCTGCTGGGACAGGATTTAATGTTAATATTATAATAGTGTTTGGCTGCTCCTTAAGCGCCAGGGTAGTATATTAGAATAATTTGACAGACCCTTACAACGTGGGCAAACAGTACTGTACTAAAGGAACCAAAGAGATAAATCCCAGCAAAATATATGTGGCGCAAAAAGAATAGAGACACTTGCAAATATTTAAATAGATGGGTAGAACTAACTACTATTAACAGTGTTTTGAAATTTCAAGAAAAAAAGGACTTTTGATAATGAAATATTAGAAAATCTAAAAAAATAAACTTTAGCAACATGGTAATAAGGTACTGATTTTGTGTTGGTCAGCATTTAATAATTGGCAGGAAGAATAAAAAATAGAGAGAAGTAAGCAGTTGTTAAAATGTTAAAATTTTATTCAGCTAAATTAAAAACAGCTGCAGGCAGCTAATAGAACAGAAAATAATTTATATACATGTGTGACTAATAAAATACAGAACTGGAGGATGTTTCCTCACAAAACAGATACAGTAGAAGACTTTCAAGATGGTTACGTATTGAGTAACAGCTTAATTTCAGCTCTCCCAGTATGAAAACAGAAACTCATAAGAGAGAGCCACTAAACTAGTATTTCTGGATAAATTTCAGTAACTGGCTAGTAAGTGCATGGCCTGAATGCTAGTAAAAAGAAATTCAGAGAACCTGAAAGAAAATCAGATAGAAAAGGTGAGGAAAAACATTAAAGACCGACTAGGAATAATTCTGCAGCTGTTCAGCAAAAAGCAGTGCAAGCTCCAGCTTTGGTGTAAGACATGACTTCCAGTAACCTAGAGGAAAAATAAGTCAAAAGTACTCAGAGCTGATTAAAATAAATGAAACACTAAAGGAGTATATCAACTCAAATAACAAAAGGCTGGAAAATGGAGGAAGCTTTAAAAAGACATTCAGATGAGATGATAAAAGTGAAAATGAAAAAAATGCCGGCTGAATTTGAGACTGCTCAAGAAGAGATGTTTCAAGAAATAATAGAATTAGAGGACAGAGCATGTGAGATTTTCTGCTGTACCAGAGAAGCTGGAAGGAACAGACTGTATTAATTTTATGAAAGCATAAATAAACAACTGGACTGGTATTCCACAGCAGGAGTTGTTAGTTGAAAGGGCAACTAACATTGTGTGTATGCTCCAAACCTAGCTATAAGATAGCAACCTAAATCTTTAATAGCAAATATGCAATCCTACCAGCAGAAAGAGTTGTTGTTGTTGTCTTTCGGCTTTTCCTGGTTAGGGGTCGCCACAGCGGAACTCCGGTCCGCTAATGATTGGCAGTAGATTTTTACGAACGCCGAGGTGCCAGCTCGACGTTCAACCTTCAACGAAGGCACGCCCATTTACGCATGTCTTTCGAATGCCCACCCAACCGCGGGGAGGACATGCAGACTCCACACAGAAGGCACTCCCCGCACTTTAGCCGAGAATCGAACGGGAGAACCTCTTGCTGTGAGGCAACAATGCTACCGCTGCACCACCGCGGCTGCTTCTACCAGCAGAAGGAGTTGATTCTGACAAATCTGTGACAGAAGGACAAAGTACTAAAAATGGGAGACATTAGAGTGTTTGTGGAAAATGATTACTTACTGTTCATCAGCCAGAATAGGAGTAAATTTATTCCACTAATCAGGGAATGTTGAGAAGCAGGTGTGAGATTCAAGCTGCTGTGCCCAGTAATTTTCAGACTATTCCTTCCTGGAGGGATAAAATCATTTTTTTGAAAATGCTAAGGAGGAAATACAAAAGTTTATCCAACAAAAAGTGAGTTATGAAACAGAAGGAGAGTCTGTTTCCTGTTCTTCTGGTAATAAAGATCACCGGGAGACTGTGCCAGTAAAACCTTTTGCAATGTTTCAATGGAAAATGCTTGAGAGACAGAAAAAAGCACACGGGTTGACTAGAAGAACCGGGAGTATAGTGTAAATGAAGCAGAGACTGGATTTGGGAGATGGAGTTCAGTAGAAATAAAACTAGCAACTCTGAAACTGACAAATAAATGTGGGATTACAAATCATTAATTATATTTGTAAAATATGACAGAACAAGAAAACATGGCAATGTTGTACTTTCCTGACTTTTTAAAACTTGTAGGGGACTCTAAATCATATGCCTGACTTCATGCCATTAATGTCTGGAAAAACATTTGGGCAAGAGGAAGGAAAGAGTTAACTGTAAGCAAAACAAAATTGTGTTCTTCATAGTAGTAGTGTTTTATAATGCATGATGTAATCTGCATGCTATAAAGTAACATTTTCTTAGTTATTTTTGAGTATAATGGGGATACTAAAGTAAACAGGTGCCCCTGTTTTTTCCCTTCTTTTCTTCTTTCTTTCACCTTGTTCAGTTTTAACAAATGTAGGCACTGCAATGTAAAAAAAAAAAGAAAAATAGTCTGGTCAAAAGAGCAGGATAGAAGAAAAATTGTACTATATCAAGCCAAGGCCCTTGGCTTGATCTAGTAACAAGTTTTAAGAGAAAGCAATAAATAAAAAAGAACATTGTCTAGCAAACAAATAATTGCTTGTAGAAGCAACTCTGTATCTGGTTCTCATGTCTTTATGTAGACAATCTGATAAAGAACAGTAACAACATAATACTTATTTCTTTCAATGGCTGGGAGATAATGTTTTCTGAAATCATCCAAGTGTTTTCCCAATCTGGGAGAGTAATAAAGATAAGACAAAACCAAACAACACTTAGTAGAAGCACAGGCTGCACCATGCATCTTAGCATGGATAACCTTCCTTTTAGTTTAACCCAAGTCAGTGAGTGTGGCTGTCAGTCCGGGACAATTGTTCATATTAGGAGGGTAAAACTTCAATATTTGAAGATGTACATATTTTGTGTATTACTATTAAGTTAATTGGTTTTATGGATGTATTTGGGGTGTGATTGTTTTTTGTTTGAGAGCCTTCAATAAAACATAAAGTTTTGTACCATGTGACAAAGGCTCACATGGATATGACAAAAAAACAACTGTATAAAAGATGAACCTGCCAAACTTTAACGTATGCACGTAACACAAAAGCTGGAACTAGACACTTAACAAAAAAGCTGTTACATATAACAGGTCGGAATAATAACTTTTTAATATAATGTCACTTTCGATATTATCTTTAAATGTAAATGGTCTCACAGATTTATACAAAAAAGAAAGAGTAGTGAACTATATTAAAAATGGAGACTGCAAATAGTTATAATACATGAGACACATTTAGAAAGAACCGAACATGTGAATTTGATAAAGAGAGGTTTTCAGGATGGTTATTCAGTGGAATACCTGGGACAAAGGAAAAGAGGGGTACTTATATTAATTGCAAGAAGAGCTCTAATTCTGATAGAAGAGGATAAGAAAGATGATAATGGTAGATTTGTAGTACTAAGGTGCCACTGACAAGGGAGGAGGATTACAGTGGCATTTATAGCCCACCTAAATCTGCTATAATGGAGCTTAAGAAAATTCTGGGAAAAATATTCAGCTTTCTGCAGGCAATATTACTTATAGGTGCATACTGGAATTTGATTTGCAGCAGTGAAGATGTATCTGGGGGGCCCAGAGGAGAAAATGTAACAAAGGAGGGTACATGGGTAGATTTTTCAAGAAATTTACGAAAATATTTGGGATGAAAGATGTGAATTCAGTAGTAGGAGTTTGGAGAGAATTTACATATTATTCCCCAATATACAAAAACTGGTATAGACTAGACTGAACATATATTTCACAAGAACATGTGCATTTAATTGAAAGGTTTGATACTCATCCATTAACTATTTCAGATCACTTGTCAATAATAACTAAAATAAAAATGTAGGGAGAGGGGACTGGAATTTATTGGAGAAAACTGGCAAAGGAACCAAGGTATTGGGAGCAAACAACTAGAAAAGGGAAAAGTAATAAAATAGGAAGAGGCCAAGAGTTTATTTGGACTGCAGATTAGAGATTGCCTTCCCTATCAAGGATTGATATCACAGTATAAGGCAAAGAGAAAGAAATAGGGGGCTTCTGAATGAAAGACCAGCACTGGTAGAGTTTTTAATAGAATCTAGAATGGAAGCTGCAGTTAAAAAAGGAATAATTAGTAAAACATGTAAAATACTGCACAATAATTATAAGAATCAATCAGAGGAGCTTAGAAAGGATTGGGATGAGATACTAGATAAGCAATTCATAAAGAGATAATGGGAGGATATATGTATATCTCCCAAATATGCAACAAAGTCTGGAAGATTTAAGATCTTTGCCTGGAAGTGTTTACACAGGTATTTTTATACCCCAAGTAGACTCCAAAGAATTTTTCCTCAGGTGGATAGCAGGTGTTGGAGATGTGACAGTCAAGAAAGAGGTGGCTGGGAACATATTTTTGGGAGTGTAATGAGCTGGCAGACTTTAGGGATTCCCTGCAGACTGCTCTGTCGGAGATGCAGGGTGAGCAGATTGGATTGACTTGGGAGATGATTTTTTTTTAGTTATGATACAGAATCTGAATTGCTTAGACATAGTAAAGCTTTGCTGAGTCTAATCATGGTGGCTGCCAAAAAAAGCAAATACTAGAAAATGGAAATCAAATTCTAGACCAACTTTACTAGAAGTAGTGAATATAGTAACAGAAATAAAACAAATGGAATTGGGATCTTTAGAAAAGGGAGGGAGCAAACTACATAGGAAAAAAATAAGAATTGTGGGAACAATATATGCAGAGCAGGAATGAGTTTTAAGAGGCAGCAGGATTTGAATATTTGCAACTACAGTTGTTTCAATGATGTCTGTGATGTATATGGTTTACAACTAAAGTGGTGTCATGTTGCTTGTTTTTCATTTGTATAAATGTAAGATTGCCTATGTCATGTGTGAAAATTTAATAAAGACGTGTGATGGAAAAAAAATAAAAATGTAAAGTAATGAAATAAAATGAGACAGTGGTGCTTTCCCATCTATATGTTGAAAAGAGATGAATTTAAGGAATGGGTAGTGGAAATTATTTTGGAGTTATTAGAGAAAATAGAAATGTCTTTAGAAAATATAGTGAAGGAGTGGAATAAAATTAAAGTAGAGTTTAAAAATAGGGTGGAAATAAAAGAAAAAGTGATATGGTTAAGAAGTAACAAGAATTATTTAAAAGGGACTGACAAATGTTAAAGTATTGCAAAACAGGGGGAATCTCACAGAACATGAAGAGGAGCAAATGCAGAATCCTAAACAGAAAATAAGGGATCACCTCAATAATATGCATGAGTTTAGAAAGACTGGTAGAAAAATCAGATTATGAAGAGTTACAAGTTAACCCCATGCCCAACGTTTCCTGGAATTCATTAGTTCCAATGCCCTGGACCAGCTCGTTCTTACCCCCACTAGAGGTAGCAGCATCCTTGACCTGGTCATTACTAACATGGGCAACTGTTGCTCTACAGTAATAGTCAACTCCTCCCTGGTTAGATCCGAACACAAACTAATCACCTTGGAAATCCACATCCCTCCCAGACACCCTCACCCCCATAAAGGTAACCACCATGAAAAACTTCTCCAAAGCTAACTCTGGGCTCCTAAAAACAGAGGCGGCTAACTTCACGGCACCCATGCAAATGAATAATAGTTGCATGACCACCAAATCATACACCAATGCACTGTACGAACACGTACACAAATGCATGGATTTCACCATACCCAATAGAATCAAGATGCTTTCCTCCAAAAAAAGGAAGCCAATCTGGTGGTGCCCTGCCATAAACAAACTCTACAACAGGAGGAAACTGATGCAGTATAAGGTGAAGTCCCAAGACTGGAAAAACTCCCTTATCAGCCTCAACAAAAAGTTGAGATCCCTCATCAAATCCTCTAAAGCTAGCTATGAAAACAGAATTGCAGCAGATAGTAAAGACAACCACAAGACCTACTATAGTTATGTAAACAATCTCCATGGGAATACCCAGATTTGCTCTGAGCTACTGCCCAATAGTACCTCTTATACTGAGCCAACAGATGTTGCCAATATACTTGCCAACAGATTCAGTGCCAACTTTACCCTTCTCCCCCCCAAGGACCAGTCATAATACCAGTAGATTGCCAGGCACCCAGTAGTACTGCTGCACAGGTTAAAACAGCACTGTTCAAGGCCAAGAATACAGCTTCTATGGGACCTGACAATATCCCTGGCTGTGTTTTACATGAGCTACAGAGTGAACTGGCACCTCACCTGTATGCCCTGTTCAATCACAGCCTCATCTCAGGTTTTGTCCCTACTGAATGGCGCATTGCTACAGTCATCCCTTTCCACAAAGGAGTTGCAACTACAGACCCTGGGAACAATTGCCCTATTAGCCTGACAAGTCTGATATGCAAAACTATGGAATGCATCATCATCATGGACCTAATAAACAAGGATCTAGGGAATCTCCAAACTCTGGATCCCACACAGTTTAGTTTTGTGAAGGGTAGATCATGCCTGCTCAGCTTGGCCAACTTCTTTGAGTCAGTCACCAGAGCTGTGAATGAAAGCAAGATGGTTCATACAGCCTACCTTGATCTGGCCAAGGCCTTTGATACCATTCCCCACTCAGGAATCACATAAAAACTCACTAAGCTAGGTATTGACTCCTATTTCACTAGGTGGGTTGCAAACTGGCTCACAGGTAGAACCCACATTGTGAAAGTAGCTGACTCTAAGTCAGACTGCTGACCAGTCACAAGTGGAGTCCCACAGGGTTGGGTCCTAGGTCCTCTCCTCTTTGGTATCTACTTCTCTGAATCCAGGCCAACACGAAGGGACTCTGGCTGACAAAGTTCACAGACGATTGCACGTTGGGAGCTATTATTAACTCCCCAAGTGATGTTGACATCCTACAGAAAGGCCTCACTGAGACCAATGACTGGTGTCAGAACCATGGTCTTAAACTCAATGGCAAAAAATGTGTTGTCATCCCCTTTGGGAAAAACCCAGTTCCCATGAATCATCACATCAATGGTAGTCCACTGAACACAGAAGGCATTATAAAAGATCTGGGAACACAGGTTGACAGCAACCTCTTTTTTGACCACCAAATTGCCACTATGGTCAGAAAGTCCTTCTATGTGTTATATCTCATTACTGAGGGTTTTGCATCCAGGAAGAAAGAGGTAATTGTCTCCCTATACTCTTCCCTCATTAGGCCAATCATTGAGTACAATGCCCCATTTGGCATGTACCTTACTAGACACCTACAACAACTGGAGAGGCTGCAAAAGTACCTCACAAAGAGGATCCTAGGCCTTAAACATTTGTCGTATATGGACACACTCAAAAAACTCCAACTATTCTCTGTCTCATATCACCTCCGTAGAGGCGATCTCTGCTTGACTTACAAAGCCGTGTCTGACCCAGCTCTGTTAGAAATGCTACATCTAAAGAAATCCCAGTCCCTCTGCACCACACGCTCCAGAGACCTCAACCTCATTACCACAATCAACGGAGGAACATGCTCATAACCCAGAGACTGCCTATGGTATGGAATAGACTTCCCATACATGTCAAGCAGAGCACCTCACTGGCCCTCTTCAAGAGAAATCTTGATGAATGGATGGGAAATAGAAAATTCACCCCAGGGATCACTCCAGTGGCTTTACTCAACAGAGGCACTGGGAACTAAGGTCAGCTGGCATGATGACAGTGTAATCCTATGGGGTAGGCTTGTAAAGGCTTCAGGGCCATTAGCCTAGTACACACCTATGAACAAAACTTTGAACCGCCCATGATAATGAGGCGGGACTGATACAGGATGCAGAGCCTGTCCAAATCATGTTAAAACATGGTGTTTACCTATGGTAGTTCAGTATCTATTGTCATTTGAAGCAGAAGAAGGAATAAAACCTGTAATTTCTGCACCATTACAACATTGCATAATTGTACAAACACATAGTATAGTCCCTGTAATACAGTGATTTACCAAGTTAAAAAAACAGAAAAGAATACATATAGATTTGTTCAAGATTTATGCACAATAAATGCAATAGTTTTACCAGCATTTCCAGTTGTACCTAATCCTGCTGCAATATTTTAAATCTGATTTCTATAGATGCTAATATTTTGTTGTAATAGATATTTAATTTGTTTTCCTTTCTATGCCACTCCATTCAGATAATCTGTATCTTTTTTTGCATTTGCATATAAAGATCAGCAATATACTTGGACTAGATTACCACAAAGTTACACAAAATCACCAACTTTATTTTCTAGAGAAATGAAACGACAATTAAACAAACTGAACTTTCTGTAACTGTATTAATTCAGTATGTAGATATTTATTAATTGTTTCAAAATCCATAAATGATTGCAAACAAGTTATTATTTTTCTCTTAACTAAACTAGCTGATTTAGGTTTAAAAGTCAACAAAGCAAAATTGCAGTGTGGAAGCTGTAGGTTCGATACCTGGGACATTTAATATCACAAGGAGCTAGACAAATATTGCCCACTCAAATTACTGCCATCCAAACTGCACCATGCCCAAATACTCAAAAACAGTGTGCTTTTCTGGGATTAACTGGATATTGCCGGAAGAGGTGGTAAGACTTTTGTTAAAGCTGTTAAAAATGGTGTACCTGGACCTATATCCTGTTTAGAAAAATGCATGAAAATGCATTTTTATTTTATTAAAAACATTGTTATCTAATCCATCAGCATTAGATTTTTTTCTATTTTGCAGTGGGAGAAATAAAGTAGCCTTAGCACAATGTAAAACAGATGGGTATAGACCGATTGCATATTATAATACAAACTTTATTTATTTATTTATTTCAAGTTTGATTACCGGGGAGGTCCACTAGGCCCAGAGAGCTCGTTTTCAGTGGAGGTCTGGGAAGAAAAGCTCCATGAAACAGATTACAGTAAAGATAGCAGTCCAATAAAAATAAGGTACAACTACAAATACATATCAAATAATACAAAGTGTGAGCAATACTGCCCATAGTGGAAAAATATTGTGCAGATACATTTTAACAAATTCACACAGTTAAAGTCAAAGTCAAAAGCTATTTACAATATTTACAGAGTGTGAGAGATCGTGTGGGAATTAGCTATAGAAGGTTATAGCCAGCTATAAGGTGCTTAGGAATTCAGGAGGATACCCTCCCAGGGGCTTTTGTTAAAGACAAAATACCAAAAACTAAATAATGTAAATGTAAAAACGGACCCTGTGGCTTTTGTTAAAGAATTCTAGGTAGGGGGAATGCAGTTACATTTCCATTTGGAGGAGAGGTAGGTGTAAAGCTGTGTTTTGAAGTTGTTTGTATTTGACATTGTCTTTAGTGCGGAAGGGAGAGAGTTCCATTTCTTACCCAAGGAGAAGGAGAGGAGAAGTTGTCCAGCAAGATGTTTAGGTTTGTGGATAGTAATCAAGTTTTGGTGTTCAGATCTGAGAGTTCTGTTTGGCGTGTATTGGGGAAGGATGTTGGTTAGAGGTGGGCATTTGGTTGGATTAAATATTAGTCTATGTGCTGTAGTGAGCTGGAGGAAGTCCAGGTAATTTGTGAATTCTAACCAGTTGAGGGATTGTAGGGTAACACAGTGATGTATGGAATGTTTGACTTTGGTGGCACATTTAGAAATATTGTTATAACAGCTTTCAAGTTTGGAAGTGATGGAAGAGGATAGGTTAGTTAGTAGTGGGGCACCATACATAAGAGAGGGAAGGAGGTAAGAGGAGGCCAGAGTATGCCTGTTAGAAGTAGAGAGGAAGTGGTTGTTCCTGTATAGCATACTTAGTTTTTGGTGGGTTTTCTTTATATTTTGCTGAATATGGATGTCAAACTTGAGGTGTTCATCTATAGTTACACCGAGTAGTTTGGCAAAGGGAACAACTTCGATCGGAGAGTTGTTTTGGCTAAGGACTTGGAAGGAATTTTTATCAACAAAGAAAGATTTTGAGGGAGTGAATAGTAGTATTTTAGATTTGTTTAGCATTGAAAGAAAGGTGATTTTTGGCACATCCAGATCTCAGTAGTTGAGAAGGCAGTCTGAGTTTTAGATAGGAGTTCAGAGGAGAGGTTACAGGCAGAGCAGACAATTGTAGAGTCATCTGCATATTGGATGACTGTGGCATTAGGAGTAGCAGAGTGAAAGTTATTGATAAAGATATTAAACAGCATTGGTCCAAGGATGGACCCCTGTGGTACTCTGGTAGGAGTGGGTAAGAAAGGTGAGGTGCCTTTTTTTCATTTCACAGCCTGATATCTATCTGACAGATAGCTTGAGAACTAGGAAAGAGTGCTTTGGGAGAGATTTAGCTTTGACAGATGACTTTGAAGGTGCTTATGGGAAACAGTATTGAATGCTTTAGAGAAACCTAGGAGCACTGTGGATACTAAGTTCCCAGAATCTCGGGCTTGATTGACAGTTTCTAAGAATGAGAGTAGAGCTGTTATGGTGCTATGTCCTGGTCGGAAGCCATGTTGGGTAGGGGTAAGAAGTTGTTTTTTAGTCAGAAAAGGCAGAAGTTGGAGGTGGATGCATTTTTCCTAGAATTTTGGAGATTGTAGAGAGAAGAGCTATAGGGTGGAAGTTTGAAATGTTAGTGTTTTTGTCTCCCTTGTGGAGAGGAAGAATAAAGGTGGAAGGCCAGAGTTTAGGGACATAGGATTCCTTTATAGATCTATTAATTAGGATACTAATTGGGAGAGATAAACAATCGGCAGCAGACTTGAGAAAAGAAGAGGGGATGTTGTCAGGTACATTGGAGCAGGGTTTAAGTTTGGATAGAAGTCTTTATGTAGTTTGTGGAGACAGATTTAAGCTCAAACGCAGGGGGGGGATTTGGGGGAGACTTAGATGAGGTGGAATGTAGGAGAGATGGGTCGTTGTTAGGAAAAGTTTTTGTTAGGTCGGATATTGTCTCTATAAAGAAAGAGTTGAATAGTGAGGCTAATTCGAGGTCAGATTTACTTGGGTGCGGATAGGGGTTATTTTTGGAGCCTGGGTTGAGGAGTGAGTTTATGGAGCTCCAAAAAAGCCTAGGGTTTTGGGGATGGTTGGTCTGGCGCTTAGTGTAGTAGGATTTTTTTGTCTTTGAAGATTTTTTTTTTTGCAAAGTTACGGAGCTGTTTATATTGGAGAAGGGTTTCTGGAAGTTTATTCTTTTGGTAAAGCTTCCAGGATTTGTCTCTTTGATGCATAATTTGCTTTGTTTCTTTGGTTAGCCAAGGGGCAGATATAGTTTTTTATTCTTTTTTTCCTTGGTGGAGCTAGGGAATTTAGAGTGTCTAGGAAAGTAGAATTAAAGTGGTCTATGGCTTTATTGAGTGGAAGGGTTTTTAGAACGTTCCAATTTATTTGTTTGAGATAGTTAGAGGAGAAGGAAGAAAGCCAGCAGAAAGTTATTAGTGAAGCTGAGAACTAGCTCAGAGGTAAGGAGGCACTGTGTGTGTGCAATTAGAAGGATGCAGAGGGCTGACAGTGGATAGAAGCTGAAAACAGGGCAGTAGCAGTTTAGTAGAATATAGTAAGTGTACTTACATGTGAGCACACTACTGGGGATTCCTATGAAACAAGGCAGAAAAGCTAAGTCAAAAGATGGTGCATTTCTACATCAGGTTTTTTGATACCTCTGTAATTAAGCAAGAGTGGGAGGGGAGGTGTGCAGGTTCAAGGTGGGGGAGGGGATAGACACAAAGTAATGCAAGGTTGTGAGTCAGAAAAAACTGGACTAGGCCAGCTGATAAAAAGAAAACAGGAAAAGCAAGATAAGTTAATTCCAGGTCAGTGTGGTGCAGTATTTTCCTAGTAACTACAAATGTTATGTTACTAATCTAGTACAGAGTGGTGAAAAGGGCTACCACTTCTGCAGGGACCAGTATTGTGCTCATGTACAGTGAAAGGGGAAAGAGTCTTCAGTTTGGAGGACAGATTAAATACAACTCTAACATACACTAGTGTAGCTGAAAGCACTTTAGTGTTCCACCGACGCAGGGTCTCACAGTGCAGGGCAACGAGACAGCCTTGGGTTGATTGGAGGTTGGCCAAGACACAGGATGTAACTTTTGCTGAAGGGACTGGAAGTAAAAAGGAAAAGGAGGTAAATATTAGGTCCGAAGTTTTAAAACACTCTGATTACCAAGTAACTAAGATAGAGAAAGCAGGGGAGGGGCAGCATACCTTGTAAGAAACAGCACAATTCTATGAACAAGAAAAATGCAAGGATAGCAGAGAAAAAAAGACCCAAAAAGGTAACTGCAGTTGATACTAAGCTATTATAACATACACTACACTATTATGTATTCTTATAAAGGTTATGAAGACAAAAATAGTAACTACTAAGCTGCTACACACTATTTAGCATTCTTCACTAAAAGTCAATAATAACAGTGGTATGCTACAGAAACACAAGTAACTTCTAAGATGCTACATACAATGTAACAGATGCTACACACAAGTTAGCATTCTCCACTAAAAGTCAAAAATCAGTGGTGTGCTATAGAAACAAGTAACTGCTAAGATGCTACACGCAATTTAGAATTCTCCAACTTGTTTGACTTTTGGCTTTTTCCCAGTAAGGGGTCGCCACAGTGGAACTCTGGTCCGCTAATGATTGGAAGTAGATTTTTACGAAACGCCGAGGTGCCAGCTCGACGCCCAACCTTCAACGAAGGCACGCCCATTTACTCATGCATGTCTTTCGAACGCTACCCAACTGCGGGGAGGACATGCAGACTCCACACAGAAGGCACTCCCAAGCCAAGCCGAGAATCGAACGGGAGAACCTCTTGCTGTGAGGTAACAACGCTACCGCCGTACCACCGCAGAAGAATTTAGACAGTTAGAAATAACAGTGATGTTATGCAGATACACAAAGTCAGTTGTATCCCTCGGAGGTTACAATAACTTCTACTCTAATTGCCAAACAGGTTACTGATCTAAAAGTACACATAGCAGGTGACAGTATTCACATTATTGAATAAAGCAGCATTTTACCTGTTATTTAAAGTTACAATATGCTATAAATACAATTTTATACTGGCATAACAAAAACACTCATATGCAGGGCAAATAGAGTAAAGGAAAAAATAACAAAAACGCTCTTGAAATGCAACTCCAGAAAACAAGTGACTAGATAGAGCTGTTACCAACCAGAAATATGCATAACAAAAAATACATACCATGTGTGAAACTTCTCAAAAATAGCAATAAAAATCACATACAAAAACAATACCATGTAGTACTTGCATACGAGCACACTACTGAGGATTCCTATGAAGCAAGGCAGAAAGGCCATTTCAAAAGATGGTGCCTTTCTACATCAGGTTTTTTGATACCTCTGTAATTAAGCAGGAGTGGGAGGGGAGGTGTGCAAGTTCAAGGTGGGGGAGGGGGTAGACACAAAGTAATGCAAGGTTGTGAGTCAGAAAAACTGGACTAAGCCAGCTGCTAAAAAGAAAACAAGAAAACCAATCTAAGTTAAAGGGACACTATCTCGTTTCTAAACTCAGTTTCTTGCCTCGGACTGAAATGTAAAAGTTGACACCCACAGCATTAACTACCTCCCATTTTGTGACATCACGGTATTTTTTTTCTTCCCCTGAGTTCCCTGTCCCATTTATGTTTAGCTTCCCCATGCGAACTCCAAAGTTCCAGAAGTAGTTCCTACTTTTTTTAACTACAAAATAACTCACAAACATCCGTTTTTTTTTTCTTTTCAAAACTTAATTTTTATAATGATTGCGTGTGGATAACTGTTAATAGCAGCCACAGGTCCCCAAAACATTAAATACGGTTGCGGAACAAAACAATTTTTAGGAACAAAATACTGATAGATTACATTGCTCACAGAAGCGATAGATCCGTTTTTTTTTTCTTATTTTCCCTTTCAAAATGGATCGGCATAATAGCTATGAATAACAGCACAAAAGCAAGTAGAACTGCCCTTAAATTGATCGGTATGATGATCTTTGTGAATGAGAACATAACAGCAAGTAGGACTGCTATCTAGAATAGCGGAGCTGAAATATATACTGAGAGGTAATTACTGAGAGCCGGTGTTTATTTAGTTTTACTTGTGCTCTCTGAATATACTTAGCTAGATCTGTTGCATCACAAATGCATGACTTTGCATCTAAGTGAACAAGAAAATGCATTAAAACCCTT
The DNA here is from genome assembly GCF_019279795.1 of Protopterus annectens. Taxonomy (NCBI): domain Eukaryota; kingdom Metazoa; phylum Chordata; order Ceratodontiformes; family Protopteridae; genus Protopterus; species Protopterus annectens. The sequence goes on from NC_056750.1 coordinate 510,031,594, forward strand.
AAATATACATTTCAGGTGCATCCCTTCTTGCTATCACAATAGGTACAACTTCAGTTAAGAAAAAAAATGGCAATCGGCAATTAGCGCTTGTTATAAGCGCCAGGCTTTACTCAGTAGTAGTCTGTCCATAATGATTGTACAGCTGTGAAACTTTAGGGATTATACCTAAGGTGAAGCTTCAGTCCCAGGATAAAAAAATCCCTATTTCAGCTTCTGGTAGTTGTGCGTATCAGTATCTTTAAAGCCCACATATGTCTATAGAGATTTTCCCGTTAAATGAGAGGGCAATACTCTAGTCAACTCTGTCTTAGATAAAAGTTTATTTTCTAGACTGCTGATTTCTTGAATGGTAGGTGTACATGTTATCTTCCTTCCTGCATTTCTACTGAGGTCAACTGCCATTTCTTACTCAAAGTGAGGTTGGAAGCTACTTTATTATTGGATATACCTGTTAATACAGGCAAAGCAGATGTTTTTTTCAGTGGCTGCATCTAATTTCTGGAGAGCTTTACCCAGTATTAGTAAAGTCTTATTGGAGTTCAATAAAGAATCAGTATTTTTTTTCAGTTGGCACAAAAATCAGCAGATTTCTTTCACTACTCATAAGGTTTTGGCTTTCCAGAAAATATTTACCAATGGGAAAAAAGTAATACTTCCTTTAAGCCAATCCCTTTTCAATGTCATGAAGACTGCTTTTAAGAATTAATCTCCATATGGGTAGCAGAGAGTAGCCTTCTTTACTGCTATTGGAACAAATGTCTCTGTAGGTGAAGGGGTTTTAATAAAACATTTTACATGTAGTTCAGTACAGATTTCCTTCAGATTCCTCATAGATCACAAGGTAGCATTCACTCAGGATGCTGGTTTCTGTTTAGTAATTAGTCAATAACTGATAGTCAGGCAAAGCTTTTATTCCTTTTTCTGTGGTGGGGAAAACTCAGGCAGCTCAAGTAGGAAAGCTACAGCATTAAAAGGAAATCAGTATTCTACCTACTGTAATAGAACAGTGTAGCATTTTGCAGTTTTGCAGTAAGAAAAGGTTTTTAACATATATTCCAGTTTGTGGGTGAGTTTTTTTTTACAAATATAATGCAAATATTTTGTTTTTAGAATAAATGAGAGGAATAACAAAAACAAACCTAGTCCATTTACAACAGAGTCCTTCTCAAGATATTCCATAAATTTTCTTCTTACTGAGTTTGTGGATTTTCACCTTAAAAGCAGCCAGCATAAAACAGTACTTATAGGTACCAGACAGGTCTATATTATAGCCTCAAAAAGTCAGTTTGGTGAATGGCATTTACACTGAAAATGGCATTTGGTGAATTTGCTCTTGTTGGGGGGGCTGTGCTCTCAACACCCCCCAATTATATATACCAACTCCGAGATTGCACTACAGTGAGGAAAGGGCAAATTTTCTGATCTTCACTGTACCGCAATCTCACTATCAGCAGTTCGCTGAACAGCATTTTCGATGTAAATGCCGTTCACTGAACTGATTTTTTGAAAGTATAATATAGACCCATACCAGACACCTAACTTCAGTATTCTCACTTCATCAAGAAGATAGAGCTTTTCCTGTAACTCAACAATCTGTCTTTAGCACACAAGGAGAGTTGTAATTTCTTTCAGACTCAAGAATACTTAAACAACTTCACTTTTCAGGGGCACCCTCCATTGTCCACTCATAGTTCCCTTGGAACCTCTGTCTGTAATCCTCTCTCCACTTAGATGTTAGGAATATAGTTTCTTAGAAGGCAGTGACCCTATTGGCCGTGGTGGTGCAGCGGTTAGCATTGTCGCCTCACAGCAAAAGGGTCTCCTGTTCGATTCCTGGCTGGAGCACCTTCTGTGTGGAGGCTGCATGTCTTCCCCGCAGTCGAGTGATGCTAAAGACATACAGGTAGGTGCGAGCGTGCATGGGCATGCCTTCTTTGAAGGTTGGCCATCGGGCCGGCAACTCAGTACCGTAAAATTCCACTGCCAATCATGAGCGGACTGGAGTTCTGCTGTGGTGGCCCCTAACTGGGAAAAGCCGAAAGAGAGAAGGCAGTGACCCTGATATAGCTCTATTGTTAGGTGCTCTCTCAACTGCTGTGGGACTCCTCCTGCCAGATTCACACTAATTGACACATACTCTTCTCTACCCTGTAGTCTGTTTCCCCAGCTTAATACAATGTGCTTCCCTAGATAAGCCACTGACCCAGCAGTCCCTGTGTTACAGTGGATATAAAATAGGATATAAAAAAGTCCAAGAATTAAAGAATCCTAAAATATAACAGAACTTGAATCATTTAGGGAAAGTATTCCATAGTGAGCAGAAAAAGTGAAGGTGACAAAGGGTACCCCTCATGGGTGAGTGGCATCAGGGCAGACAGGACTGTGTTTTTAATATTCTGGCATGATGTAAATGGTATAGAGCTTGAATACCTTTAATAAACTTTGGGGCATACAAATTTTTATTTATTTATTTTGATTGTTTTTGTTGACCAAGAAAGTCTGACTGGGCAGAGCTCATTTTCAGTGAAGGCCTGAGGAGAAAAGCTCCAACAAACTTAAATTTCATACACTGAGATATAGTGCAGAAAACAGAAAGATTAACATAATATTCAGTATGTACATTTTAAAGTAGCATTCACAGAGATTAAATTGGATTATATGCAGTAGAAAAACACACTGTCTGGGGCAAACATATCATTAAGCAATAATCCATGACTGGGTGTGGGTATATCAGGATTTACCCATGGTTGGTGCAGTTTTATCATCAGGGTGAACTTCGAGTGATTAAACAAAGTCAACTGTCAGTAATCATGAACATGTCCACACCCATTCAAGGATTATTGCTATTATAAAATAACATTGTTTAAAAAGGAAATTGCTTACCTTTCTTAAATAATTCCCAGGATTTACTAATCTTCCATGTAAGACTAGATTAGTCTTACACGGAAGTGCCAGTCTAAGAGTATGATGGCAGCACGCCATGCATATTAATGAGGGCGCGCTGCCTCAACTCTAAAGCTTACACGGCGCGTGGATGAGTGTAGGGGGTGTGTCGGACTGCCGAGCAGTCCAAAAATCCACACCCCTGCAATGACGAAACTCGAGAAATGTCGAGTTACATGAGCGAGTCCGCTCACATGTGTACATTGTAACACTACACTCCCCCATATGTTAAACCTCGTACAAATTTAAAAATTAAAAGAAATTTATTTTTTTTTTGTTTTATTTCTGATATAGCTGCCCGTATTTGAGCAGGTTTGCACATTGCATAGCTACAGTTAGCAGCTTAGACACCGAAGAGGATAATAAGAAAAATATATGCAAATTAAGCAAAATAGCAATAGCGTAGTGGTTAGAGCCTTCGCACAAAGAGGAGGCATTCCCGGTTCGAGTCCCACTACTGCACGTTCCATTTTCTGTTGGAAATCTGTATACCAAAATATTTCCTGACATTTATCATGTATAAGTTTTGTAAAAAGCATTCAAGTGTTATATGTAGTAGTGAACGAATTATATATATATATATATATATATATATATATATATATATATATATATATGAAGGTGAAATAGTTATGCATTCTGAGGCATGAGTAACTTATTTTAAGCAATATAAAGCACGGCTAAGCACATTTTACCAGTACTGAGCATATTTAAATCCAATTGCTCGTAGCTGAGCACCGAGTTAACAAGTGCAATGTCTTTGTGCGCAGCTGAGCACCGCGCCAACCAGCGCAACTACAACGTATTTGCGCATAGCTGCACACCGCGCTAACCAGTGCAATGTCGGGCAACGTCGAGCAATATTGAGCAAAGTCGAGCAAAGTTGAGCAAAGTCAACTAAACACAGCCGCACCTCCTTTACTGTGCCTTAACCATTCAGGTCTGGCCAGTAGGAAAATAAAAAGCAGTGACAGGGCTTGAACTCAGGATACTGTGCACTATAGTCACAGTACATAACCACTAAGCCATGACAGCATTTCATAACCATGCACTTTCAACAGACACATATCTATCAAAGGAATTCCAACATCAGCTAAGCAGGTGTGTCTACAGCTGAGTTTTTTTCAAAACTGGCCAATCACAAATAAGTGTGGGAAATGAGGTATATTTAAGCTCCACAGGTGGGAATACTTGCCATAACTGGTTGTAGCTCCTTTCTGCAGTCAGCATGGCTGGTGTTGGAGAAGGCACTCAATTTCGAGCACAACGCTGGGGCATTGAGGAGTCCAAAGTAATGGTTTGGCTCCTTGTCCACAATCATGAGGAAAGACTCCTGCTGGGCCAGTACCAGGGCATCCAATATAAAACGGAGGCCTGGAACAGTCTTGCTTATGATCTCACCAGTGCCACTGGTGTTTCTCGGACTGGTGAGCAGGTCAGGCACCATTATTCTGACCTGAAGCGACGTAAGGAGGATCAACTGGACCAGTGGATCTAGGAATCCCGTGCGATGCCTAATGCCCCAGTACTGAGAAAATAGCCATTGTATTAAGTAGTTAAGAATTGCTATGCTTGTCTATACTATGGATAGGTATGTCTCAATATCACTGCATTTACTTCACAGCTGCAGGTGTCTGGGCTATGAATCAGCAATCCCATGAAGATAGGTTGCAAAGGCGGCGTCATCAGGCAGGTTAGTAATTATTCTGCATGTACTGTTGTGTTTTAACCCAATAAATAAAGGTGTAATAATCATTTAATAAATGTATAATTCCTGGAGTGCATCTGTGTCATTTTCTTTAATATGTTATGCATATTTACAGCCCTCAACTGTTTGTTCATGCCCAGCATGTACAGGTTAATCTAGCACATGAGTAGCTTGGTATTGTGTTCCCCAGAAATGTCAGTGTGCTGCCAGAAATGTAGGGAGCTGTTAACATATAACTGATACTTTCACCTGAACATATCTAGATAATTATATGAAAGTAGAGCTGTCAGTGTACCATCTTAGCAGTAGTGTGTGTGAGCAACTCTCAAAATATGTAGCAGTAACATCTGCATCTTGGACAGTTTGTATGTAAGATACAACTCATGTATATAATGATCTAGCAAAATCCAGTTGCACAATATAAGGACATTGGGTAGTGTAATAATACATGTAAGGGACATATAACTGCAGTTAATATGAATGCAGTGAAAATTAGAAGGATATATAAGTTGTTAATTGAGCTATCTTTTTCCACCCTACTCTATGTGCATAAAAAATGCAATTCCACACCTCAATCAATATGTCTAATCTCAAAACATTTGTTGGGACATATGTCCTATTGGTTTATAAATATTTGCATTTATTTCTATGCATGTGCCCTGTTAAAATACCAGAATATTGGTGGCCTGTTGCCATCAATTCATCCTGCATGCTGTTGTAATGTCCACTATTGTTCTATATATGCATGTGTTATGCTTGCTTTTCAACTGTTGAAAATCTGGTGTGTTGGGTTAATGGGAAAACTTCTGAATGCTGTTATAACTAATTGGGAATGCTGTTGACTGTAACTAACCAATATCTTTATTAAACTCTCCAAAACATAGTTCGTATGGGAAGGCTGGTCCCAGTGGACCCACCTGTCCCACCTCAGCTGACCATGGCACCTGGCACCAGAAGGTCCGGTGCCCAGCCTGGGACCTCCTCCTCTTCTGTTGGCCCTGTGCTACCTTCAGGTGGAAGTGCTGCAGGGGATGGGGCTTGGACCCCCGTGCAAGCATGGGTGGAAGAGGGCCACCTATCACCCTTCGAATGGTCTGGGCTGTGGTGCATAGAGAGATTGAACATTCTTTTGCAGAACCTCTACTCCAGCTTGAGGCACGAGTGGCGCAACTCCCGGGTCAACCTGCCCCTCCTACACAGCCCCCAGCACAGCCACCCTCTGGGCTGTGAAGGTGCAGTGGTGACTGCCCATGGGTGGGGACCTCAGTCCCACTGTTTCCATCTGTGGGCTTATGGGCTTGCGATTTCCAAACACCCCTCCCCGTCAAAGGTGTTCACCCACCACATGTGTCATATACTGTCCCTGTATGCGTCTTGTTTGTCTTGTCTGTTTACCTCCCCGACCTACCTCCCCAAATATACCTACTTCCCCTACCCCATATTCCACTCTCACCTGAAAAAAAAAGGGCAATCTGCTCCAAAAAAAAAAAAATACGCCCCATACATAGTTGCCCATTTTGCGCACATGTCCACTGGACACATAAAATTTAATTTAATTGGAATTACAACATACTTTGTTGTCCTCACCCCTCTCTCAGGGGTTGAAGGTTTCATATCTACTTCCAAATTTATTCCATATGCACAGCTGTTGCTGTTAAAGAAATGGGCAACTATGGACCTTCCCTACACCTGTCCTGCACATCCCAAGCTATTTTCCATACTGTCTTTCCCTCTTTGTGCCCCTTTATCCCCACTTTCCTATCTCCCCATTTGTCTTTTCTTTCAAAGAAATGAGTGCAGGGGTTAGCGGGAGTAAGCACTATTAAGCAGTAGTTAGCGGGTTTGCACGAGTGTGCGCTTGTTTGCGCTTAGCTAAGCATTGCAAAGCATCGTGCAAACCCACGCAAACCCGCTTACAACTGCTTAAAAGTGCCTTAGTCACTCTGTATGTGAGGGCCATTGTTCTGCTCAGGAGCAAAATAAAACACCTCTGTTAGTCTCAAACCCCAGACCTTGTACACACTACACCACATGAAGTACCACTAAGCCACAGTAGATATACAACAAGTTGGTGCTGAAATAAATATATCATGCATCAGAATGAGTGAATGTAAAGGAAAAATAGGAATGCCATACCACACAACTTGTTCTGTGGATCTTTACCAAAAGTTGTTGTGGGATTACATTACAGGACTGTGATAAGAGAAGCAGCCATTCTAGCAGGAAATAATGTTACACCATCACTTTACAACCCCACACAGTATCACAGCAGGACAAACACTGGCATATCTGTTTAGAACAGAGGCCATACCTCCCAACTGTCCCTAATTTTTAGGGATGTCCCTGATTTTGACACAAATTTTAGCTCTGTCCCTCTGAATCCCTCCTAAAACTATTAACTTTGGGCAGAAAGGTGGGGAATTACACTTAATGAATCTTCTTCTTCTTCTTTCAGCTGCTCCCGTTAGGGGTCACCACAGCAGAGCAACTGTTTCCATTTCTTCCTGTCCTCTGCATCTTGCTCTGTCACACCAACCACCTGCATGTCCTCTCTCACCACATCCATAAACCTTATCTTAGGACTTCCTCTTTTCCTGTTACCTGGCAGCTTCATCCTTAGCATCTTTTTCCCAATATACTCTGCATCCCTCTTCAGCACATGTCCAAACCAACGTAATCTTGCCTCTCTTGCTTTGTCTCCAAACCTTCCAACCTGGGCTGACCCTCTAATATACTTATTCCTAATCCTGTCCATCCTCGTCACACCCAGTTCAAATCTTACCATCTTCAACTCTGCCACGTCAAGCTCTGACTCCTGCCTTTTTGTCATTGCCACTGTCTCCAACCCATATAACATAGCTGGTCTCACTACCCTCTTGTAGACCTTCCCTTTCACTCTTACTGGTACTCATCTGTCACAAATCACTCCTGACACTCTTCTCCACCCACTCCATCCTGCCTGCACTCTCTTCTTCACCTCTCTTCCACACTCACCATTATGCTGAACTGTTGATCCCAAGTACTTAAACTCATTCACCTTCGCCACCTCTACTCCTGCATCCTCACCATTCCTCTATCCTCCCTCTCATTCACACACATATATTCTGTCTTAGTCCTGCTGACCTTCATTCCTCTTCTATCTAGAGCATATATCCACCTCTCCAGGGTTTCCTCCATCTGTTCCCTACTCTCACTGCAGATCACAATGTCATCTGCAAACATCATAGTCCACGGGGACTCCTGTCTGATCTCGTCTGTCAACCTGTCCATCACCATTGCAAATAAGAAAGGGCTCAGAGCTGATCCTTGATGTAATCCCACCTCCACCTTAAACGCATCCATCACTCCCACCGCAGACCTCACCACTGTCACACTACCCTCATACATATCCTGTACCACTCATACATACTTCTCTGACACTCCCGACTTCCTCATACATTACCACAACTCCTCTAGGCACCCTGTCATATGCTTTCTCTAAATCCACAAAGACACAATGCAACTCCTTCTGACCTTCTCTGTACTTCTCCATCAACACTCTCAGAGCAAACATCGCATCTGTAGTGCTCTTTCCTGGCACGAAACCCTACTGCTGATCACTAATCATCACCTCCCTTCTTAACCTAGCTTCCACTACACTTTCCCATAACTTCATGCTGTGACTGATCAGTTTAATCCCTCTGTAGTTACTACAGCTCTGCACATCACCCTTATTCTTAAAAATCAGTACCAAAACACTTTTTCTCTATTCCTCAGGCATCCTCTCACTTTCCAAGGTTTCATTAAACAATCTAATTAAAAACTCCACTGCCATTTCAGCTAAACACCTCCATGCTTCCACACGTATGTCATCTGGACCAACAGCATTTCCGTTCTTCATCCTCTTCATAGCTATCCTTACTTCCTCCTTGCTAATCCACTGCACTTCATGATTCACTATCCGCACATCATCCAACCTTCTCTCCCTCTCATTCTCTTCATTCATCAACCCCTCAAAGTACTCTTTCCATCTGCTCAACACACTCTCCTCGCTTGTGAGTACATTTCCCTCATTATCCTTTATCACCCTTACCTGCTGCACATCTTTACTAGCTCGGTCTCTCTGTCTAGCCAATCGGTACAGGTCCTTTTCTCCCTCCTTAGTGTCCAACCTGTTATACAACTCTTCATACGCCTTATCCTTAGCCTTCGCCACCTCTCTCTTTGCCATGCACCTCATCTCCTTATACTCTTGTCTACTTTCTTCATCTCTTTGACTATCCCACTTCTTCTTCACCAACCTCTTTCTCTGTATACTCTCCTGTACTTCTTCATTCCACCACCAGGTCTCCTTATCCTCCTTCCTCTTTCCGGATGTCACACCAAGCACCTTTCTAGCCATCTCTCTTACTTACTAACTCTGCTGTAGTTACCCAGCTATTCAATAACTCTTCACTGCCACCCAGTGCCTGTCTTAACTCTTCCCTGAACATCACCTCACAATTACCCTTTTTCAATTTCCACCATTTAATGAATAATGACAATAATTAAGAGTTAGACACTTCTTTTACTTCAGAAAAGGTGTATTAATTCATATGCTCTGATTCTCTCAATGTTTCAACTTAATGGCACTAATATTTTAAAGGTGTCCCTGACTTTTTCTTTACTTTTCCCTGAGTCTGTTCAAATATATACCTGAGTGTTTGAGAGGTCTGGCAGAGGCAGAAACACAGAGGCATAGCAGCCTTTCTGCTGTTACACACTGTGCAAATAGCTTTGGAAGGAGCTCCGGAAGCATACCCTTATGTAGGAATACAACACTGAAATACAAAAGGGTGTAGCCATGTACTGGTAGCAACCAACTATAACAATGCCATTGCTCTACTGCTGAAAAGACCTGTGTGGTGCACAGACAAAAAATAACAGGCTATTCTCTGGCTAACATGTGGATAGTTCCACAGCTGGGAGTTACGCAGACAGACTACTTGCCTTGATAAACTAACATGTACACAGCAACCCCATAAGTCCAGCAAGATAAAAGCCACACAATAATACTTACTCTCTCTGTACTTCTGCACCCCTACCCAAATGTAGAATATCCCTGTGTGTGTAGGGTCTACCAAGGATGTAGGTAAGCATACTCACAGTACTGACATGTGTCCAGTTTTGCTGAGCAGCTTGTGCTAATGTCAACACTAAAAAGTACAAACTGTTTAGAACTGAGTAAATGAATATTCACAGTATAGCAGTTCACAAACAATTCTTGTGCCAAAGGATTACATCTCAATAACTAGCTTTGTATGGCAGTTAACTGTAAAAGTTGAAAAGAAAGTACATCTTTCCATGTATCTTGGAGTAGCATTTTGAGGGGTGAGGACATTTCTACACTGACAAGTGGGTACTGGAAGCAGCAACATTAGGTGTGAGTACAAATCTCTGGCTACACCCCTTGTTTCTGATATAAGAACTATACCAACCTTCTGTCTTAAACAATGATTTCCACAGCAAACAAGGATGATCTCCATCTTGGAAAGCTGAAAGGGCCACGCCTACCTGAGTTAGCAATTTATAGTACTGGGTTGCTATGACAGTGATTACTGCAATTACTACACAGCAGGCTGCATGCAATTAGCAAATGGTGGCCACTAATTGGTGCAGAGGCCATCAAATGCTCATGTGCAAATACCTACAAAAGCAGGCTGCAATCTCTGCCAGCAAACTCAATCACTCTATTGCAGAGACTGACAGAGAGAGAGATAGAGAGACAGAGAAAAGGAAAAAGAAAAATAAATATTACCAAATCATACAAAGGAAAGGTATGTGACACGTGTATTTACTGGCATGTAGTAGATGTTATTGAAGAATAGTCTACATAATGTGACCCATTCATATTTGGCACATTATGTAGACTATGCATAGATCTTCTGCTTAACTACTGCTATGGAAATACAGTGTGCACCTGTGGGCAGTGGGACATACCTGTGAAATGTGTAGCTCAGCATTAAATGTCAAAGATCTGATCTGATCTATGTTCTGTACAGTAGTGTGGCCATTGGCTGTTGGGGGGATTAGTGCTGACATTATATAAACATGGGTGTGACAGAACAACACATGTATGATAATCATATTAAAGTGTAGCTTAGCATTGGCTACTGCTGTAGCAGTCTAGTATGCTTATCTAGCATTTGTAGCCATATATACCCCCCTAATGTTAGTGTGTGTTCATATGTGACACCTGTTTGTGTTGCAGCAAGGCCCAACAGTTCAGCTGTGAGGTCCAGGGACTTACAACAGTGTGGACCTTGTGTGTATATGCCACACACATACAGAGAAATATATATGTGTCATATATATTCACATCTGTATATGTGCATAGAGCAGGGGACATATTGCAACTGTTTGTGAAGGGCGGAGATATATATGTTGGTGAAGGTTAGTATGCGCATATTTGTATGTAGGTTTTAGTGTGTGACAAACAAGACAGCATACAGTGCTGGTATATGACATGTGGTGGTTAAACACTGTGGGTGGTTTGTTCAGTTTGCAATGTTGAAGCCAGTGAGGCCTGCTAAAGCTACCTGGGCTGTGAACACCTTCAATGCATTTATCTCAAGACTGTGCGATTTTATTACATTACTGTACAACTCACATCCTTTGTATAATTGATATTCTCACTGTAAAAGGTGAAATGTATATGTGCCTACATATATATGTACACCAATGGATGTGTATATGTATATGTATATGTATATATATATATATATATATATATATATATATAGTTATATATACTCATACACACCTACAGCTACTTGTTGCAATAGATTCTCTGTACTGTTGACTGACTGTGATGGTCAATGTGTTTGTGAATATGTCAAAGATATGTATCTGTGGGATAGCTTAGTGGGGAAACTGTTTATGTCATGGTATTATGGGTCCTTGCTTTGATCCTAGCAAAAGCTGTGTATTCTGTTGCTAGGCAGAAAAAGTGCTATTGCATACAGTGTGATTAAGTCCCTTGATTTTAACTAGGGTGTGTCATTGGAGGCTAAAGCACTACATCTATGATTATTTATTGGTACTGATGTTGAATCCAAATCTTGTGTGTACTGTAGTACTACTTGAAGCTCTGGGCCTGTACAGCAAAGTATGGTATATGTCCACATTGCTTGCATCCACTGTTTTGTGTGGTCCCTGTATTCATCACAAAGTACATTTCTGAAGATTAAGGTTGTGTAAGTACTGACACACAGTACTGTATAGTACACACTGAAAGCTTATCTGGGTTGTCATACCTTTGTGTCCTGTACTTATGTCTGATGTGTGTGTGGGTATGTCTGTAACATGTCCTTTGACATATGTGTGGTAAAACATATAACTGCATATCTAGCAACATTCATAGTGTACTACAGCAGTATGCGACCTATATTCCCAATTGTGCACATATTTTGGCCACGGGTTTGCCATTAACAAGTTGTGTGGTATAATAGTAATACATTTACTGGACCTTACACTCATTGTGATGGATGATATATTTCTTTACACATCAGCTTGATGTATATCTGCTGTGGCTAGGTGGTGCATCATGTTGCATACAGTGTGCCAGGTACTCTTGTATAGTCTTATATAGTGATTTTATTTTGTTGCTGTGCAGAACATGGTTCATTAGATGGAAAGTGAGCCAGGCACTTTAAAGCAGTTGTGGGGTGAGCAGTGATAAGTGGCAGTTAAAATGTTTCACTCTCGGTTAGCTAATAGGTTGCTATATATGGCAGTTCGGTGATATCTGTACTGTATAATGTTAAATGTGCCATATGACTTGCTCAGACATATTTTTGTATTTATGTCTTCCAGGAATCATGGCGCATCGCAGGAACCCCAGTTACAGTAGTGCTGAAGATGATATAATTACTAGCAGTATGATTCAGCACTACAGTCTCATGTTCTCACGAACCAGCCAGGACCAGCAGGAGCGTACTGCAATGTGGCAAGATGTTGTCCGCAGGGTAAATGAGGTAGGCCTGCATAATTGGACATATGAGCAGGTACGCCACCACTGCAGTGATCTTCTCAGACATGTCCGTCAGCGTGCTGCTGATGTGCGGAGACAACAGCTTGCAACAGGAGGCGGTGTTAATATTCATCCCCCCTCACCAGAGTGGAGGAGCTGCTCCTGAGCCTGGTGGCACCTGCCCAACAACAACAGCAGCAGACATACACCATGATGGAGGTTGGAGCCACCCCGCAAGCACACATGGAGCATGCAGGTAACGTGGCATATCTGTAGACTACTGTTATATGTATTGGTAGATCACGCATATGTGAGATGTGGAGTGTGTCGTTAAAAGATGTGGAGTCTGTTGTTGTGCAATACTGATCATTTGGAACATAATCTGTAGCCCTGTGAATGTAAACTGTTGTTGTACTGTAGGATTTCAAACACACAGTAGCAATGCCACAGTTGTGGCCACTGACAAACTGTCTCATCTCTATGTAGGTCCCTCTGGGGTGACATCAAGGCAGCGGACAGATGCTTGTGAGTGTGTTCTACATTTATTATTGTAAATAAAAAGTGCATGTCATAGTTAAGGTGTAGGTCATGTACACATGTAACACAGCTACCCATAATGCATGATGTGCATATTTGGTGTAAGACCACACACATCTCACTAATGTGATTAGCTGCTTCAAACACATGCAATACCCAGACCATCTCCAACAAATGTGGCTAGCCTGTAGTGACCATTGGATAGGCACAGTTGATACTCAACATGCACATAACATACACATCTATGTCATACACAGAGCATTTTAACATGCTACACATAAAGGATTCCCAAACCCTCTGTAAAGACACACTCCAGTATCCAAAATCTCATCCACACATTACACATAATATACATGAGGGGTAGAGGCCTATCATGGGGCATTTAAACACTCTGCAACACACTACACATTCATGTCAGGGAATGCTCCTTATTGGCCTCCTTACAAACTCATGTAACAACTGGTTGTGAAATGGTGAATGTAGCCAAGGTAGTACAGTTCCAGTACAGCATGATTAGTGCTGGTTTGGGAAACATTTGTAGCCTTGAGTGACCACATAATGCTTCATGATGATGGCTTATGGTACTATACCCCATCCAGTTATTGTAACCACAGTACTACACATAGCTTTCATTGCTATACACCTTAATGTTGCGTATGTGCACATATGCACCTCTAAACAATATGCATACCAATCACCATTTGCACAACTGACACATATATGTCTTGTGATGCTATTGAGTGGCTAGGTCATATGACACACATTGGGTATGTGTAGTGTTTAAATATGCAGTTGTGTTTTAGCATGCCATGTCATGGATGACACTGGCATGTCCACAATATGATCTATACTCACTATAAGTACCATACATTGGGTATGTGGCCGAATGGTATTCCATCAATTATCCATGCACCACTGATGATGTTGTGTGAATACTCATCATGCATGTGCTAAAAATGTGTCCACAATTATTTGCTAAAGACACAGAGGCTGTAATCAGCATTGGATACCTATCTGACACACAGATACACATCCGGCCATGATATGTACACCTGTGAGTTATGGTGCACAGTATACTACAGAGTTTTGAATACCTGCACAGCAATGTTGTGTCCATTTATGCATTGTGTTCCAGGGGGAGGCCCATCACCTAATAACAAAGCACATGCATCAAAGCCATGTATACTGTTAGTAACAAGGACTGTCTACACTTGCACTGCATGCTGTTGAGCAACACATGTCCTGCATGCTGACATGTGTGATATGACTGTTTTGCTTGTGATACTGTACTCCACCATCTCCTGCTAATGTGTATGTTCTGAGATTGCTGGTGTTGTATGTGTCTGCTTTAGGGAGGAGTGTATTTTTGTATGTGTGCATGTGAGCATGAGTGCATGCGTGCATGTGTGCATGTGTGCATGTGTACATGTGTGCATGTGTGCATGTGTACATGTGTGCATGTGCGCATTTGTGCATGTGCACATGTGCGCATGTGCGCATGTGTGCATGTGTGCATGTGGTCTGACATCATGTTCAGGTCTTAAAGTGTGTTTCCTGTTTTCCTCTCACAGGTGCCGAGGTGGGGCTGGTTCAGTACAGCAGGGAACCTGATGTCACTGAGACAGACATTGATCATGAGGATAGGTGTGTTGAGGCACAGGCTGGTTTGTCAGGGTCTGTTGTTGGGCCACCAATTGACAGTACACAAATCTCCACCCCATACATGCACACAGTCATACTGCCTGTACATCCATCATCACCATTGCCCTTAGCTGAGGGACAGTGTATGGTTGGCCCTGGCCAGGACAGTGTGGTATCTATGGCACATGTATCAGGATACAGCAGACATAGCCAGATGTCTGGAATGGTACCACATAGGCAGATGCTCAGGGGTTCTCGTCAGAGCACTGCTGGTCATCATGCCCCTGGCAGACGTGCCACACCTCTTTCTACCACATGCATGTTCCAGGCTGTCATGGAGGCACAGACACGAATGGAGCGGTACACCAGACAGGGACTAAGGGTGCAGAGGGCTCATAACACCTCTGTAAATGACAGTATCCATGACCTAGCAGGTGCCATACGTAATTACACTGAGGTCATTGATAGACGTTGAGGTAAGACATTGGATGTCCTCCGCAATGCCATGTCCATGTGTCAGGAGAGTGTGGGATGGTTGAGACATCAACGTGGACATATGCCAGCAACATCAGCAGCTGGAGGTTGCCATGGATGTCCAGCAAGTCATAGCCGCTCCCATAGTGCCAGTACCAGCCCCAGCAATGTTGGGGGGGCTGTCCATAGACCGTCCTAGAAGATCATGTGCACGTGGTTCTGGCCAGTCCCAGCAGGGACCTGAATCCAGTGGACATATGTCAACCTCTTTGGATAGTACCCAGTCTGGATTAGTACCTGATACAGTCTGTAGCACCCCTGCCAGGCACAGGTTCCGTATCTGTGGCCAGAGACGGTGATCTGTAAAGCCTACCAGGTAGCTGTCTCACAAATCCCTGTATATGGCAGCCACATGGTAAAAATGTGTGCATGAAGACACACACATAAACCAGAAACCTAGGGCAAACACATACCTGCACACATTACATCAACATTGTCCCATAACAGTACTCATGGTCCTCACACACACACTCACACACACATGTCGATTGTATGGCTCAGTGTAGGCCTCTGGCAAACCAACAACACACCCTGTGCATATGATGAAACCTGTGCCACCTCCTGTCATCTGTAACATTGATGCAGGAACAGGCTAACATGGTGCTGATGCACAGGGTGACTTTAATAAAGTATAGCAATGGTTGAATGTGTAGCATGTTGTCAGCAGTAAAGTGTAATGATAGCCTTGAAGGTGTAGCTGAGCAGGCATGATGCATTAAAGCTGTAATTAGCAATGTTGTATTGTTTCCACCAGTGTTTATTCCAGTTGTGTTTTGTTTGCCCATGTGCCACTTGGCTGATGTGTGTAGTTGTGTCAGCATGTGTTATACAGATGACAGTAAGTGTGGGGTTTGTGCAGCACAGGTTTGCATGTGTACATTTGTGAAAATGGTAGAGGTGCACTGTCTGCATGTATGTGCATATTGGACACATGGGCAGGGTGACATGCACTGTACTGGCCAGTGTTAACACCCCATAGTTTCTATTGGTGGCCAGTATGCATTGTACTACACACATTTTGGAACTTGAGTATGCATGTGTGTGTATGACACGGGTTGACACTGTGCTGTGTGTGATGCTGTTGTTGCTGTCATTGGTTTGCTTTACTAAGGTTAACAGTGTCCCAGCTGCATAATCCTTTATGAATGCACATTGTTCACCTACAGGGTTGCATGGACCGTGCTATCACAAACACAAGAAATTCTCACTTATACAGTAAAAGTGCATTAGTCTCATGGACCCCTGCCATAAACTAAATATATAATAGAAGGTGTGAAGTTGTACCAAAAAAGAGTTACATACCAAGAAGGGATAACCTCTCTGGTCAGTATCATTGGGAAAATACAATCCCTCAATAAACATACAAGGCAAGCTTCAAAATACAAAATGGCAAGGATTCCAAAGACAATACTAAAGCTTTCTTTAGTGTTGTTCATAATCTACAGGGGAAATCTCAGATCGGGTCACAGTTAATGTAAATGGTCACAAAGTACACTTATCTGACTGACATTACCAATTCCTTGTCAGACAGTTTGAATGCGGATTTCACCACCCTGTCATTACACAAGGGCCACATTTCCAGACCTGAAGAATATAAATCCTGATGATTCACACACACTCTAGTTAAAACGTCTCTTTAACAAAGTACACACCACAGTGGCAATGGTACTGGACAGGGTCCCTGGCTCTGTCATACACAAGCTGACATATGAAGTCACCACTCACCTAAACGCTCTGTCCAGATGCAGCCTCTATACAGGTTACATACTTGTGGAATGACACATGGTAATGGTGTTCACAGTCCACAAGGGTTGAGCTACAATGTCTTCTTCTTCTTCTCCTTTCGGATGCTCCCATTAGGGGTCGCCACACTACATCATCTGTTTCCATTTCTTCCTCCCTCTGCATCTTGCGCTGTCACACCATCCACCTGCATGTCCTCTCGTACCACAGACATAAACCTCATCTTAGGCATTCCTCTTTTCCTGTTACCTGGCGGCTTCATCCTTAGCATCTATTTCACAATATACTCTGCATCCCTCCTCAGCACATGTACAAACCAACTTAATCCTGCCTATCTGGCTTGGTCTACTAACCTTCAAACCTGGACTGACTCTCTAATATACTTATTCTTAAACCTGTCCACCCTCATCACACCCAGTGCAAATGTTAACATAAATTGATTAAGGGTAGAACTACAACAGGTCCTGGAAACTCTCACCCTATAAGCCAGACAAATGTTGTCTGGAAGGCTATGGAGCACAGCATTATGGAACTCATTAACAGAGACATTATAAACCTGCAAACACTGCACCATACCCACTTAAGTTCTTTAAAGGCCAGAAACAAGGTTATAGGTGAGGGAGGGGAGGTCAACACAGCCAAGCTGTAGCTCACCAGCAATTTATACCCATCCCACATACTCGTATTATACATAACCTCAACAGACTGACCATAAATGATTGTTAGATGATGGCTTGACAACTGACACACAGATGTAGGACACACAGTAACATTTGCAGCCTCCATGTAGTATTCTATGTCAGTAACAAGTGGTATTCACCTGCACTCAGTCCTGGGACCACTCCTGTTTGGCATATAGCTTTCTTAGATACAAGCAAACACAGTAGGGATATGTCTGCCCACGTTTGATGACAATGCATACTGTGGGCTATACTTTATTCTCCAGATGACATACACATCCTCCAAAAGGGTATCATACAGACAGATACCTGGTGTCAAACTCATGCTGTAAAGCTATAAGCCAAAGAAAGCATAGTTATCTACTTTTAGAAAACAAAGTATCCCCAGAGTACCACATAGGTAGTAGCCCCCAAAATGTGGAACATGTACTAATGTATACATAGAGCCATGTGTTAAGTCATCTCTCCTTTGATAATCACGTTACCAAAGGGTTTTGGAAATCCCTCAGTGGAGCACATAAGCAATAAAGGGTTTGCATGCAGATCCACAGAGGTTGTTGCACACCTATAATGAATAGTTATCTTTGCCGGACTTTGCTTGCTTTGGAACAGGTATCAGATATACCTCAAGCATAAACCCTCACTCACACTCTTCAATAGAAACCATGATGAGTGGATGTGAAAAGGAAGACGTAGCCCAGGGATCACTGCAGTGGCTAAGCTTGTCGCAAGCATACAGAAGTGACCTAAGGTCTGGAAAGCACCAGCATGCTCTGGCAAAGATAACAGATGCGTTCATGGAGAAAGCAGAGTACCCACCTATGAAATAATTGAGGTCACATGTATGTATATGGATTTGCCCCACAGCTACCTTGCATGTGTAATGCACATACAGTTGTCATTGTGATATGTCATACACTAGAAAAGTCAAAACCCACTCCACATTGGCCAACGGTGTCACACACCTGGAGCACACACACACACAATCAGCAAGTGTGAGATTCAAACTCCTTCCTAACTACATTATGATACTACAGCAGTATGCATTTACACGAAATGCTATACACATTACTGGGATTTCACCTTTCCACAGGTATATTTGTAGGATGGTGACATCATCAGATTTGTCAGAGATGAGTGTACCACTTTTAAGGTGTGTGAGTAGTCTCCAAAAAGGTTGCTCCTCCCCAGGGAGACACACACTCACAGTTGGCAAATGCAGGATTCAAACCCCTACCTAACTACATTATGATACTACAGCAGTATGCATTTACACGACTCGCTATACACATTACTGGGATTTCACCTTTCCACAGGTATATTTGTAGGATGGTGACATCATGAGACTTGACAAAGATGAGTATACCACTTTTAAGGGGTGTGAGTAGTCTCCAAAAAGGTTGCTCTTTCCCAGGAAGACACACAGTTAGCAAGTACAGGATTCAAACCCCTACCTAACTACATTATGATAATGCAGCAGTAGGCATTTACACAATGCACTATACACATTACTGGGATTTCTTCTTTCCACAGGTATAGTTGTAGGATGGTGACATCATGAGACTTGACAAAGATAAGTATACCACTTTTAAGGAGTGTGAGTAGTCTCCAAAAAGATTGCTCCTCCCCAGGGAGACACACACACACACACTCTCAAACACACAGTTGGGCAAGTGCAGGATTTAAACCCCTACCTAATTACATTATGATACTACAGCAGTACGCATTTATACGACATGCTATACACATTACTGGCATTTTTTCTTTACACAGGTATATCTGTAGGATGGTGACATCATGAGACTTGACAAAGATGAATATACCACTTTTAAGGGGTGTGAGTAGTCTCCAGAAAGGTTGCTCCTTCCCAGGGAGACACACACACACACAATTGACAAGTACAGGATTCAAACCCCTAGCTAACTACATTATCATACTACAGCAGTATATTTACATGACACGCTATACACATTACTTAGATTTCTCCTTTCCACAGGTATATTTGTAGGATGGTGACATCATGAGACTTGACAAAGATGAGTATACCACTTTTAAGGGGTGTGAGTAGTCTCCAGAAAGGTTGCTCCTTCCCAGGGAGACACACACACACAGTTGGCAAGTGCAGGATTCAAACCCCTACCTAACTACATTCTGATACGACAGCAATACGCATTTACATGACATGCTATACACATAACTGGGATTTCTTCTTTCTACAGGTATATTTGTAGGATGGTGACATCATGATACTTGAAAAAGATGAGTATACCACTTTTAAGGCGTGTGAGTAGTCTCCAAAAAGGTTGCTCCTCCCCAGGGAGACACTCACACTGTCGGCAAGTGTAGGATTCAAACCTCAACCTAACTACATTATGATACTACAGCAGTACGCATTTACACAACATGCTATCCACATTACTGGGATTTCTCCTTTCCACAGGTATATTTGTAGGATGGTGACATCATGAGACTTGACAAAGATGAGTATACCACTTTTAAGGTGTGTGAGTAGTCTCCAAAAAGGTTGCTCTCTCCCCAGGGCGAGACAGACACACACACACAGTTGGAAAGTGCTGTGTTCGTAATCCAAACTAAGTACGTCTTTACACTTCAGCAAGCAATATGGAGTTACAGGGTGCAATACAGACATTACTTGCTAACAGTTTGCCCAAAGGTTTTTTTTCACATTTGCTAACCTCAGCAGGCTTATCATGCTAGGTGTATTGTGAGTGTATTGTATGCATATGCCATGACCATATCATATATGGGTTGATGCACCACATGCTGGCACACACGGGGTCAAACCGGTGGCTAAGCTCTGTCAACCCAATACTGGACAATACAGTCAGGAGGAGTAGGGTCATACAACCACAACACCAACTGTCTCACATAGACCTACAATATAAGCACCAGCAAAACACACACATAAATACACATTACCATACTCGGAGAATACAAATATTAATCTGAAAAAGAGAGAGTGTCCTCCTAAGCAGATAAGCAAGCAACATGCACCTCCAAGCACACGCCAGAAAACACATAATACACCAAAGCAGTGTGCCTCACAACAAGCCCTAAGGCAAAACAACATACCCAACACACTAGTAATAGGTGACTTCATAGGCACACAGATGTTCCACTCACTCGGCTGGACAAGGGGAATGTCACTGTCAGTTGTCTGTTAGGTGCTATGATCTGCCACATAACACAAGCACTTACATCACTCCAGAACAGGTACATATATGATGTGTTCTTTGTACATGTCAGTGTGAATGATCTGAGACATACCTCCCAGGACAACATGACAAGAGATATATATTAGCTCTATGATCATGTAGCCCAGGCTGGTATGACCCTGACCTTGAGTAGCATCTTACCTTCACCTACATGATACTGCAATATAACAGAAAGACGATAAACTTCAACAATTGGCTGAGCTTCTGGTGTCATTCAAAGGGGATCCAGTCTCTGTCTGCCTGTGATGACATGATATGATAGACAAGTCTTGTTGCTTCACTACAGATGGTTTGCACCTGTCACCCCTGTGCTTCTGAATACTGGCCAAGGCTCTTGCTGTCCCCATATTACCTTTTTTAGGCACAGCTCAAAGGTTCATAGGTTCATAGGTAGGTACTAGGCTATCTGCCCAAGGGCATTTATAAGCCTAGCCATAATGTGTTGGCTTTTGCCTCTCTTTTAAATTAGTTTCCTGGGCCACTGTCTAGCAGGGCCACTGAAGTGATCCCAGGGGTAAATTTACAATTTCCCATCCACTCGTCAAGATTCCTCTTGAAGAGAGTCAGCAAGCGGCTCTGCCTAACATCAACTGGGATTCTATTCCAGAGCGAGGGAAGTCTCTGGGACAGGAATCAATCCCTCCAGTACGTCCTGTTTATTGCTGTGCTGAGGTTTAATTCACTGGAGTGTGTGGCTCTAAGAGATTTGGTTTTCTTGAGGTGGAGCATGTCCATTAATTCCAGGTTGGACATGGCCTTATACGTCAGGCATAGATCACCTCTGAGCAGGCATTAAGCAACCGAGTAGAGCTGGAGTTTCTTTAGTCGAGCTGCACAGGACATCTCTTTGAGGCCCATGATCCTCTTGGTGAGGGACTTCTGTGGTCTTACCAGCTGTTGAATGTGCCGATTAAGGTACATACCAAATGGGGCATTGTACTCTATTATGGGCCTAATGAGTGATGAGTAGAGGGGCACAATGACCTCTCTTGATCTAGAGGTGAACCCTTTCATGATTAGGTGGGCTACATAGAAGGAATTTCTAAACACTTTGGCAATGTGATTATCAAAGGAGAGTCTACTGTCCACCTGTGTCCCAAGGTCTCTTATCACACTTTCAGTGTTAAGTATACTACCGCCTATGTTGTAGTTCATGGGTACAGAGTTTTTACCAAAGGGGATGACAATGCACTTTTTGGCATTGAGCTTGAGGCCATGGCTTTGAACCCAGGCATCTGTCTCAGTGCGGCCCTTTTGTAGGATGTCCACATCATTAGTAGTTTTGATTATGGCTCCTAGTTTGCAGTCATCTGGGAACTTCATTAGCCAAAGACCTTCTGTGTTAGCCTGTACTTCAGGGAAGTAGATACCAAACAGGACAGGACACAGGACTGAACCCTGCGGTACTCCACTTGTCACTGGTCTGAAGTCGGACTTGGAGTCTGCTACTTTTACAGTGTGGGTTCTGTTCAGTGAGCCAGTTGGCAACCCATCTTGTGACATAGGGATTTATACCTAGTTTAGTGAGTTTATCTATAATTCCAGAGTGGGGGATGGTGTCAAAAGCCTTGGCAAGATCTAGATAGGCTGTGTGAACCACCTTACCCTTGTCTACGGCTTTGGTGACTGCTTCAAAGAAGTCTATCAGGTTTAGGAGACATGATCTGCCTTTTACAAACCCAAAATGGTTGTGGTCCAGAGTTTGGAGATTACCAATGTCTTTTTCTTTATAAGTTCCATGATGATACATTCCATGGCCTTGCAGACCAGGATCATCAGGCTAATGGGGCGCTAGTTCTTAGGGTCCTTGGTGGCTCCCACTTGTGTAGTGGGATAACCGTCGCTGTGCGCCATTCAGCAGGCACAAAGTCTGAGGTGAGGCTATGATTGAACATGGTACGTAGGTGTGGTGCCAGTTCATTCTGTAGTTCATGGGATGTTATCTGGTCCCATAGATGCTGTGTTCCTGGCTTTGGAGAGTGGTTTTTACCTGTGCAGCTGTGAAGACAGCAACTTTGCATTCTTCCGGTATAGAGATGGGCTCTTTCATGGGTGAGAGGGGGGTAAAGTTAGCACTGATCCTATCTGCCAGGATGTTGACAATATTAGTTGGGTCTGTATATTTAGTGCCATTGTGCTGTAACTCAGAGCAGATCTGAGTGTTGCTATTGAGATTCTTGACATAGCTATAGAATGCTTTGTGGTTGTCTTTAGAATCAGTGCCGATTTTGTTTTCATAACTAGCTTTGGAGGATTTTATCAGGGATCGCAGCTTCTTACTGAGGCTGACCAGGGAGCTCCTCCACTCATGGAATTTTACCCTCTTTTGCAACAGTTTCTTCCTTCTGTTGTGCAGTTTGTTTATGGCAGGGGACCACCAGATTGGCTTCCTTTTCTTGGAGGATAGTGTCTTGGTTCTGTTTGCGATAGCACGATGCATGCACTCAGGTAAGTGCTTTTAAAGTGCAATTGTGAAGGATTCAGTAGTCGTAACTGTATTGTCCATCTGCATGGGTGTCCTGAAGTTCACCACTTCTTTCATAAGAAGCATGAAGTTGGCTTTGGAGAAATATTTTAACATGGTTTCCTTAATGGGGGTGGGGCCAGAATATGGATATGTAGGGTAATTAGCTTATGATCAGATGGGACCAATGAGGCATTGACTTCAGGTGTGGAACACCCGTCACTCAGGACAAACCAAACCCTATAACCAACACAAATAACCACAAAGTGAGCTAAATGCTACTCATTGCCAGCAATCTCAGCCTCCAGATGCACACACTCAAGGCACTTCTCAGTATGGAGAATGTTGATATCTGTACAGTAACAGAAACCTAGTTCAAGGCTCCAGAGAGCACACCAGCACTACCAGGATACTACTCATTCCATACCTTCCAGCATCAGAACCTGGATCATAGCACATAGGGTGGGGATGTATCCATATTCATCAAAGATACCTACACCTCTCTCTACATCCTCTCTACAGAATATGTACCCATAGAATGTTGCACAGCAACATTCTTCCCACTTCACAGGGGTGGGGCCACAAAAGACCCTTGGCATTCACGCTCTGTGAGCCTGACGAGTCTGATCTGCAAGGCAATGGAGCCAATCATAATGGAAGTCAACAATAAAGACATTGGGAACCTTCACACAGTTTAGCACACCCAGTTTGGCTTCATCAAATGCAGATCACACCTCCTGAACTGGGTGGATTTCTTTGAGACAGTTACCCAGGCTACAGATGATTGAAATGAGCTCCACACAGCCTACCTATACCTTGCTAAGGCCTTTGACACCATTCCCCAGTCAGGTATCATAGATGAACTAACCAACCTGGGCATGAATCCATACATCACAAGATGGATTGAAAACTGGCTCACATATAGATCCCACAAATTAAGAGTTGCTGGCTACATGTCAGACTCTACACCGGTGACAACTGGTGTCCTCCAGGGTTCAGTCCTGGGGTCCCTCCTGTTTGGTATAGACTTCTCAAAAGTACATGCCAACACAGGAGGGTTGTGGTTAACTAAGTTTGTTGGGAACTGTAAAGTGTTTGCCATAATAGATTCCTTGGATGACACAAATATTCTTCAGAAGGGACTCTATGAGACAGATGTATGGTGTCAGAATCATGGCCTGAAGCTCAATGTGAAAGAATGCATAGTAATCCCCTTTGGTGAAAACAAAGTACCCACAAACTACCACATAGGTGTTACCCCCTAAAAACTGACAAGGTAATAAGGGATCTGGGGTCACAAGTAGGTAGTCATCTTTCCTTTGACAACCATGTTGCCAAAGTGATTAGGAAATCCTATGTGGCCCATCTACTCAACAAAGGGTTTGCATCAGGATTAAAAGAGGTAGTGGTGACCCTCTACTCTTAAGTCATCAGACCCATCATTGAGTACAATCCACCATTTTGGATGTACTCGACTAAGCATATCCAGCAGCTGTAGAGACCACAGAGGTACCTCACCAAGAGGATTACTGGCCTCAAACAGTTGTGTTATGCAACACAACTGGTAAAACTAAATCTGTTCTCCGTTGCATACCGCCTACTCAGAGGCACACTCTGCCTAACATGCAGAGCCATGTCCAACACATAACTGTTGAACATATTCCATCTACGGATAAAAAAATTGAGTCGCACTACACACTCCAGGGATATGAACCTCATCACAACAATGAATACAACATGCTGGTGAGATAGAGTGCCATCCCAGACACTTGCCTTACTGTGGAACAGTCCCAGTGTACATCAGACAGAGCCCCTCGCTGACACTCTTCAGTAGGAACCTTGATGAGTGGATGGGAAACAGACAATTCAAGCCAGGCATCACATCAGCAGTCCCACTATAAAGGGGCTTAGGGTACTAACTATTAGAACTAGGGCTTAGGAGACTACCCAATGGGGTGGTGAAAGCTGCACAGCTTGCCTAGGCTAATATATGCCTTCATGAAGATTGTCTACTACATACCTATGAACCTATGTGACAGGTACATGTCTACAGATAGTAGATGTGTACTTCATTGTACAGTCATGTTGTACAGTAGGCACATGGACCACATACACTGTAATGCTTACAGATACTGATGGCTGTTATGTACAGTGGATGAGATGTGCACCTCATGTCTTTTGTGCCATTGGGATGTGTGCTGGGTGGGACAGTCCTGGATGGCTCCCTGTCATGGTCACCCTCTTACACACATCTCGGCCTATCCATCTTTGGCTTATTATACTGTGTTCCCCCTACATATATATAAATATAGGTACATAGGTGGGTAATAGGCTATCTGCCTGAAGGCATCTATTAGTATGGCCAGAGTGTGCAGCTCTCACCACACATGGGGTTAGTTCTCTAGGCCTCTGTGTAGTAGAGCTGATAAAGTGATCCATGGTGTGACAGTTCAGTTTCACATAGACTCATCAAGGCTCCTCTGGAAGAGTGTCAGTAAGGGACTCAGCTTAATGTAGGTTGGGAGCCTGTTCCAAAGCAAGGGAAGTCTGTGAGTTAGTAATGTATCCCTTCAACATGTTGTATTTATTGTTGTGATGATGATATCCCTAGAGCATGTGGCACAGTGAGCTTGGGTTTACTTCAGATAGAGCATGTACATCAGTTCTGCATTGGACAAGGACCTGTCTGTTGGGCAGAAATCGCCTGAGTAGACAGTACACAACAGAGTACAAATTGAGTTAACTTCAGTCTTGTTGCATGGGGACACTGTTTGAGGCCAGTAATCCTCTTGTTGAGGTACTTCAGTGGTCTTTCCAGCTGCTGAAGGTGCCTAGTCAGATTCGTTGCAAGTGTGCTGTGATACTCTCTGATGGGTCTGATGACTGATGAGTAGAGGGAACCTCCATTGACCTACATGCAAAGACCTTGGCAATTTGTGGGAACACATAGCATGATTTTCTAACCACTTTGTGAATGTGTTTTCTGGAAGTAGAGATGACTATCCACATGTGTCCATAGATCCCTTATTATTACCTCCATATTTAGGGAGTTAGGACTTATGTGGTATTTGTATGACTGTAGCTGTAGGCCATAATTTTGACACCACATCTGTCTGACTGAGACCCTTTTTAAGGATGTCTCTGTTGTCCCAAACATCGATTATGACAACATTTTTGCAGTCATCCACAAACTTTGCTAACCATAGCCCTCGTGTGTTTGACTGTATTTCTGAAAAGTATACACCAAACAGGAGAGGTCCCAGGACTGAGCCATGGGGGACAGCAGGTGTTACCAGCTTACAGTCCAACAGGGAGACCACAATTCTTACCTTGTGGGATCTATCTGTGCCCCAGTTGGCAATCCATCAGATGTCATATGTGTTTATGCACAGGTTGTTGATTTTGTGGATACGACATGTGTGTGGGATGTTGGAAAAGGGCTTTTCAAGGTCTATGTAGGCTGTGTGTAGCTCATTTCATTGATGTATGTCCTGGGTAACTGCCTTGAAAACTGTCTAGCAGGTTTAGGAACCATGATCTGCCCCTTACCAAACCAAAATGGGTAGGGCTGGGTGTTTGTAGGCTCCCAATAGCTCTGTTTATGAGTTCCATAATGATGGACTCCATGGCCTTGCAGATCAGGCTTATTAGGCTTATAAGACAATAGTTACCATGGTCTGTTGTGCGCCAACACTTGTGGAGTGTGCCAAATGTTACTGTAACTCATTCAACAGTTTCATATCCTGTATAGAGGGAGAGTCTCAACAGACTGTTCAGGTGCAGGGTCTGTTTGTTTTGGAGTTCACATATGACACAGCCAGGGAAACCATGTCATCCCATAGACACCGTTTTTTAAGGTTTGGATAGAGCTGTTAAACCATTGTATATGTGATTTCTGGGTTTTCACAATCTCCAGGTATGGTAATGGGCCCTTTTGTCAGTGAGACGGGGGTAAATATGAATGAACCTGTCTGACAAGATGTTGGCAATGTCAATCATGTACATGTATTCATTTACACTTTGCAGTGACTCAGAACATATATGAGTTTACATTGATATTTATGACATAGCAAAAGAAAGCTTCATGGTTCTCTATGGACTCTTTGGCAATATTTTTGCCAGAACATGGCTTGGATAATGTTAGGAGTGTTCATTGTTTCTTGATGATACTGATCGGAGATTTATTGATCTTCTTTGGATTTTCACTTTCTTTGAACAACTTAAGTACTTGTAGTACATAGTTTGATTATGACAGGGGTCTAATATATTATATGGGTCTGTTTTCATATCACTATGTGCGCAAGGCAGGATTGGTGAATAGTGACAAGTGTCTGGAGTAAGAACTGCAACTGCCAGATATGTGTGGCCTACTGCTGTACTTAGACATGGCCTAAGTGTGTGAGCATGCCCAGTATGACCTTTCAGTATGTTGCTGACTGAAATTTGCTAAATTTGTTTAAGGGTGTGAGCATGCCCACTATGGGCATATATACTATATGTGTGTGAAAAATCAAGTTGGTTTTTACTTCAGGGCTCACCTTTGTGTTTTACATTGACAGGAAGCACGCTGTGCCTGCAGGGCTTCCATGAGTCAATTTGCATAGACTTATCAACATTTCTACATACAGGGGGGACAGCTATTATTTGTACATTTCTACCCGGGGGGCACACCTGATTGTTACTGTGGGTGTATGTAGGATGAGGGGTACACCTGACACTTATACACATTTGCTAGGCCTACACTGCTATGTCAGGTACTCCATTTCAGTCTGTACTGTTGCCTATCATACTGGCTTGAGACATACCACTGTACTACAGACCTTAGCTTCCAATCACACGTATATTAGTTTGTGACTTCATAGCCTACCCAACCTACATCACACTACCTGTCCTGCTATCTGTTTGCATAGGCCTGGGGGGATGTTACTCATATGCCTCTTCAGAGGGCATGATACAGCATTTGTTTGTGTTTGCATTTGTCTACAATCATCCTGCTGGCTGTGACTGTTAGGTATGTGACCCCCCCAACTGGTATGTGTGAATGACTTAAGTTTTGTCTGTGCCAGTGAAATGCTGTCATGGCTTAGTGGTTCAGTACTGTGACTATAGTGCACAGTATCCTGAGGTCGAGACCTGCCACTGCTTTTTATTTTCCTGCTGGGCAGACCTGACTGGTTAAGAAACAGTAAAGCAGGTGTGAGCATGTTTACCCAACTTTGCTCGACTTTGCCCAACATTGCCCAACTTTGCCCGACGTTGGCCGACGTTGCTCTGGTTAGTGCGGTGCGTAGCTATGCAAAATTGTATTTAAATATGCCCAATACTGGTAAAATTTGCTTATCAGTGCTTTATATTGCTTAAAATAGGGACTCATGCCTCAGGTGGTGCTGCAGGGCTGCCTATGTCGGATGCACATATTACACTCCCTATACATGTTTGAAAACAGGTAATGTCAACTTAGGCATCCCTTTTACTGTATGTGCGAGTCAGAGAGAGGTAACATTTCCAGGGTTCCTACTGAGTCAGTGTATGTGCTATGTGTTGCCTCTTTGCCAAGGCCAGGGCATACTGGGCACAACTTCTTCTGCCTACTGGGGCAGGCTCAGGTTGTTCCTCCTCTGAGTCATGCTGTGCCTGTGAAGGCCTTGGCAATGGTGGGCGGCTGTTTGGTCCTGGCCCATGTTTTTTCTGCTGCAGCTGTTTCCACAGGATCATATTGTGTAGCATGGCACATACCATGTGAATTTGGGTACATGTAGTTGGTGAGTACTGCAAGGCTCCACCAGATGTGTCCAGGCACTGGAACCATGACTTGAGCATCCCAAACACATGCTCAATTATGTTTCTTGTTTGTGCATGTGCCTCATTATGGAGTTCTTGTAAGGCTGTGTGTGCATTTCTGATGGGAGTGATCAGCCATGGCTCCAGTGCATATCCAGCATCCCCCCCCTAGGTGACCATCAGGGATGTCCCCATTGGCAAATCTCTGGTGCAGCTGCATCAGATGCCAGATGTGGGAATGGTGATAGCTTCTAGGGCAGCCAGCACACACATTCATTATTATGCCCTGGGCATCGCACACGACCTGGCAGTTGATGGAGGGGAAGCCCTTGGGGTTGATGTAGACCCTATCCCCGCTCACTGGGTGGTGCTTTGATGTGTATGTGCGTGCAGTCTATTGCACCCACTACCTCAGGGTATTCTGCTATTTGGTGGAACAGATGCATATTGCTGGCCAGTGCCTCACAGGAATTTGGGAAATATACGGCTTACTGACATGTGCTGACATGGCATCCAGGAACTGGTGCGGTACCTTGGATGCTGATGCCTGTGAAATCCCCATCATATCACCAGTTGGTCTCTGGAAGGTACCTGTAGCTAGTATTCTTAGGCCAACACATACCTTAGTATCCACTGGGATGGGTTCCCCTCTGTTGGTTCTGTGTGTGAGGCATGGCCGGCACAGCTCAACAATTTGCTGCAGGAGGTTTCTGTCCACCCTATAGTGCTCCACTATCTCCAGCTCATGTAGTCCCTGGTAGGTTACCCTGGGTCTGTACACTCTTCTCTGTCTCCTCACTGTGGGTTGCTCAGCAGCATTCACAACATGACCACCCTCAGCACCTTGCACATGTTGGTTTATGATAGCAAAAGCAGCCCCTAACATTTTGTCTGACTTTAAAGTTTTTAAGCTTTCCCTCTTTGTATACTGCAGTGTTGCAGAGTTCTTGGGAAAAAAACAGGGAAGAATGCTGTTTGCAGAGTTTAAAGTGCTGGGCTGGGCTGGGCTAGTCTGCTGCCTGTGTAATTGGCTGATTCTGATATATTTCACCTGGAAGCTCTGCTAGTTCTCCTTGGTTAACTTCCTACTACTTCTTTTCCTTCCTTTTCCCTTTCTGTTTCTGCCCGGGGCAGTGCCGCGCAAACACGCGCACACATGCGCACACGCTGTGCGCACGTTTGCAAAAAATTTCAGATGTTTTCACAGTGTGCACCTTTGGTTTCTGGTTTTCAAAAAGGACAACTGTAGACACGCCTCTTGCAATCCTGAGCAACTCAGGGAAAACACAAGACACTGTGCTCCAATTAGCTTACAGCCTTTCTGACACACACCCTCATGATGTTACCTATATTCTACTCTACTACTCACCTACTCCTACAATTACACTCTTGGGACATGGCTCACATGCTGGAGAAAATTGGGATTCACTATCCTTATCTTCATTTGCATAGGATTGCCTACTAATGCATGGTTACATCTCTCACACTGAGCTTCCCCCGCTAATTAACCGGTACTCAGTGGCCATGTTGTCTTCAGCCTGCCATTCACCTGCATGGCAGGATAAGCTTTTTAGTGAAAATGGCTATTTGTGGCTATTTTTAAATTATTTTCTTGTTTTTAAAGTGCCACACGTTTGCGCGGTGCTGCGCTACGCTTAAACATCGGAGATCGGGGGAAAAAAAGTTTGATTTTAATAATTTTAAACACTTATAAATGCCAGTGGCCTTATATTTGGCCATTGGCATGCTTCCTCAACTGTATGCATCCTTTATTTGGGGCTGTCATAACTCCGTTTAGCTATTTGCAGAACGGTACTCCGTTACCAACGAAGTACATTTCTGCAGATAACACTAATCTTCCACAGACAGGTTAGTGTTTCCTGGATTGCAAATTTACCTCATTTGCATAGCTTTCAGCAGCAAATGAGTTAATTTGCATACCATGATGCTGTCCGTGCAAGAGTAGCTTTAGCAGCTCTCGTGCATGCCCCTGCCGGCTGTTCCTGGATCGCACGTCAGACATATTGCCTGTTTGACGTCTTACTCTACAACTCCGTGCAAGTTTTCGTAAATCTGGCCCAATGTCTTTGTATAACAGCATCGAAGTGTTCCTCTGTGTTTGTTTTTCATTTTTTACTGATGTACTCTGCATGCATATGAGACTTGCATCCACACTTGCACAGTACATCAGTGCAGTGCAGAAGAAGCAATGGAAAAAAAGATATTCTCAATTGCTTTATTTTTTCTGTCAAGATTTTACAAGGGACAGTGCAGAAAAAGTAAGAAAATCAGGAATGTTTCCATTTTTTTTTATTTTTAAGTACTTACTTGATTTTTCTTCTGTTTTGCTCTGTTTCTCAGCATATTCCAATATTTATTTTTTTATTTATTTGTCCACAGTATAAAGCTAGGAATCCAACTGTCTTATAAAAATGATTTTATTAAATGAGCAAAGCGTTCAAGTAATAAAAAACGTTTTCAATGTTTAAATTCAATTCATAATGTCACTTCCTGAAAAATATAGGTTTTTATCAAAACCACCAGCCTATCAGAAAAAATCTACGCATCACATAACTATCTAAAAGGCATTCACTGCATTTAAAATCTATTTTAAAACATCCTAAAATCTAAATATATCTATCTATATCTATCTATTTTATATATATATATATATATATATATATATATATATATATATATATATATAAATATATATATATATATATATATGTGTGTGTGTGTGTGTGTGTACATCTATATGTATAAATAAATGAATGAATGAATAAATAAGTAAACACAGCCCAGTTAAAGTACATAGCTATAACAGAATCATAGTTGACCTTACTTAAATTTTATAAATAACCTTGCTTAAATTTAAAAACTGGCTTGATGCTGTTTATAGTACTCAATCCTGGTGGAACATTGGTTCAGAAATAATTAATCCATTTATACTCAGCTTGTTCTGTTTTGTTCAATAAGCCACCCTCACGTTTGTTGATAAGCCTTTTGAAGAACCCTAAACTTAAATTTTTGTTCATTACCCATTAACACAATATGTGTACTTAAAACATTAGTATCTACACCTCTGTAGATACCAGATAAGTGAGAACCTATTATTTCATTTAACTTTTGGATTATTTTTCCTATGTAACCAGGAAATGTCTGACTGGGTAAAACCCATTTTCAGTGGAGGCCTGGGGAGAAAAGCTTTACATATAAGTTACACATGATGTACATTTATAATTGCAGGATAAAAACATTTATACATGGGCTTGTTTACTTGATTTTTAAATATCTTTGAATATTTCTTATATGAACATATCATTTTAACACAAAAAGAGAGAGAATTTAGCATAAATTGGATAATCATTGAATATAGAAGTAACACAAAACAGCAATTAATGTATTTATAGCATGATGGCTGCAGAAAAAAGATCAAACTGGGGTGTTTTTGAGTTTAGTAATAATTTACAGACAGAGAATTGGAATGTAGCTTAAAAAATAAGAGATATGAAAGTAGAAGTTATGGAAATAAGCAGAAAGATAAATGGACAGAGGAAGAATTAAAGTGATAGTGTGACAGAAGGGCGGAAAGTAAGAGTTTAGGAAATAAGTGCAGTATGAGGAGGAGTGATAAAGTACAAAAATATTGGAAAGCAAAGTGGTGGCTGTAAGAAGTGGAAAAAAGTAAACTGAATAAAGCTAGCCAGGTCAGCAGAAAGAAAAGGGCTTCCTTTGGCATATGTGCTGTTTAAGCAAATTTTTGAAATTATTTGTTTTCGCTCTTTTATAACTGTGGGGAGATTGCATTCCAGAGTTTTGACATAATGGGAGTAGAGAGAGTCTCTAGCAGTGCTGAATGTGTTACTGATACATGGTAAGTGTTTATTGCTAGGGTGAAGATCTCTAGTCAGACAATAATACAGTAGAGTATTTTGCAATGCTGGGCATTTGTCTGTAGAGTACAACAGGTTATAGGCAATGATTAATTGTGAAAATGTCAACAGGCTTGGGAGTTCAAGACAGTTTAATTGTTTTAATTCAAGGCAGCTGTATGTCATACAAGGTTGGTTGGTTGAAAATGTAGCTCTTTTGTAGTAGCAGGATGTTAGTTTAGTTTTCTATGTAGTGTTGATATTTATAAAAATATGAGAAGTATATAACAGATAAGGAAGGAGGTATGCTACTGCTAAGGTAATCCTTGCTTGATTTGTCAAGTAGTGTTTGGCCCTATAGAGGGATCAAAGTTTTTGGTCAGCTTTCTTGATGGAGTGCACTATGTAGTGATCAGATATGAGGTTGTCATTTATTATGACTCTGAGCAGTTATGTTTTGATTATAGTTTCTGCTTTTGTGTTATTACTTGAGGTAATATGAAATGTGCGTTTCTGGTTAAGGTGTTGTTTAGGAGTAAATAGTTTGTTTTTTGGCATTAAGCAGGAAGTTAGAATTTTTTAGCCCTGTAATTTTGTTCGGACGGGGCAAAGCAGATAAGGATTGAATCATTAGCATACTGTAGAAGAATGGCAACTGTTGTAATGGTATGAAGTTTATTTATGAAAATATAAAATAGGAGGTGGACAAGTATTGACCCTTGGGGAACACCAAAAGAGACTGGCTGAAATGCTGAAAGGTTTGTTGCTATTTAGTTGCCTGCTGATGATTGCATAAATAACTGTGAAACCAGGAGAGGGAGAGGTAAGTGAAACCTAGCCTTGCAAGTTCAGAGAGGAGCTTTTGGTGGGACACTTTGTCAGATGCATTGGACAGGTCAAGGAAAAGTGAAGAAATAAGGTTGCCTTCATTTCTGCATTGGTTTACTATGTTAGTGAAGTTGAGGAGGGCAGTAGTGGCATTGTGGTTGGACCTGAAACCGTGCTGGGTGTTAGAGAGGAGGTTATGTTTGGTTATATCTTTCATAATCTGAGAGTGAATACATTTCTTAAGGATTTAGAGAAAGGTGATACAACAGCAATAGGTCTATAGTTTCATAACTCTGTTGAAGTACCTCCTTTGTGAAAGGGTATAATAGTGGATTTTTTTCCAGATGGATGGGGCATAGTTTTCAGTTATTGACTGGCTGATTAGAATGGAGACAGGTAAGGCTAGTGCTTCTGCACCTATTTTGAGGAACCCATTGGGATGTTTTTTGGCAGCTGAGGTTGTTGCTTTTAATTTGGCTAATATTTTTTTATGGTTGATGTTGGGATGGGCTGAAAACTAAAAGAGAGCATGTTGCTTTTGAGAATATAACATTGTAAGAGGTGCGTAAAGATTTATAGGAGATATTAAGTAATAAGCAGAGTTTTAGTTTATAGTATTTATGATATTAAGTAGGAACAATCAGCAGAGTGGATAATTTTACAAAAGATCTTAACTCTTGCATCAGCAATTCCTGTGTGTATGAAGGTGTGGTGGTTAACCTGGTGAAGAGCAAGAACATAGCCAAGTCTTCTGTAAGAGAGTTAATCAACTTATAATAAGAGATCAAGAATTTGATTCCATCTTGGTCTTCTGTGATGTCTCAGTAGTGTTAGACAATGTGAATATTGACATATAGTTCAAATGCCAGTATTGGTTTGCCTCTTACCTCTAAAGGAGCATAAAAAGCGCTGTCTCAAGGAGTAAGTATTCACTAAAGCACTGTTTGTACTGTGGGGTACAACAGGATTCCATGTTGGAATCATTATTGCTTTTCCTGATGGAGGATGTGGGGATATGCAGGGGCACAGCGGTTACAAGTCCAGATTGAAACCATGGACCATAGCTACACATGCAATGACTGATCAGGTAAATGAGGAATGTGCCCCTATGTAGGTGGGGGCAAAAGTCCCTTGTGGCATCACTGAACACCCAGTTGTATGGTATCACTCTGAGGACCAACATGGAGCTGCAGCTTAAGGGTAAAAACTCGGTACAAGCATTATATAGGACACTGCAGATAGATTAGTTCTACTTTGCCTTCCACATAACATTCTAACTCCCCTTCTCACCTTTCTTGGCATTTTCATTTAGAGTGCAATACCAGGCTAACACCACTGCACACTTCTCCTTTCCTTTGCATCAGCAGTACCACCTGTAATGTGGAAATGGGTGGCAGAAATGCTTAAAAATGATCTGCCTTTTTGGGTGCTGGCATATAACAAACTACTAGGGCAATCAGATCCTTTCACCATAAACACACCTTAAACAACTTGAGACACATCCTTGATCTAGATGGAGAAAGAGCGACAGTTGAGCAATGGCCTACTGTCACCTGGAATGATGCCGCAATATAAACAGATGATAACTGAGTGTAATAATTGGCTGAGGTTTGGTGTCATTTAAATGGGGTCCAAAATATGTCTGCCTAGGAGGAGATGACTGACAGATCTAGTTAATGTGCAAGAGATGGCCTGCTCCTCTCCCCATCTGGCTTTCTGATGTTGGCAAATATGTCTTCCACCCCATTATACTTTTTTTTTTTTAAGGCAACATCTGTCTGCTACATTAACTAACCTAATCAAACTAAATATGGATAATTTAAAAGTAGTACTGCTTAATGCCAGAAGCCTAAACAAAAACTGCCTTCCAGAGAATGCTTCATGCCCCAAGAAAATACTGCCATCCTTACTGAAACCTGGTTCCACAGTATTGATTACATATTGTCTTTATCATGATTTAATACCTACCCCTCCTTCATACCTGCCAACAAGTATGTCTCTCCTTTACATGGTAGTGTGTCCATGGTCCTCTAAAATTTTATTATGTTCAGATTATTTCACAAGATAATGACATGGAATAACTATCCAATTGCTTATTCTACCCCAGTGCCCTTTCCTTACTAGGAGGAAGTCTACCTGAATTGCATGTTGGCCACTTCTGTATGTGATCTTGTGACTGTTTCTTTCTGAACCACGTTTTGGCTACAATCAAGCCATTTGCCAGACAGAAGTCTTGAATGGCCTATCCTTCTTTATACCTGTTGTCCTACCCACATAGCCGGCCTTAGGCATAGGCCAACTAGGCAGCCGCCTAGGGCGCCGGTCTAGCAGGGGTGCTTTTCCAGTATTTATTTGGTGTAGGTAGACCAGGATGGGGGCACCAGGTAGTGTGGTGGGGGGGTGCCATGGAGCCCTTTTGCCTAGGGCACCAGTTGATTTAGGGCCACTCCTGCCTACCCATGTGGGCTCGGGCTGTCCTCATATCATGTTCTCTCTGTCCCGATATGTGCATTAAGTCAGGCATTATTAACACCAATTCCTGTTGTCCTGCTTTATCTAGTAGATGCTGTAAATGCTGTCTGAATGTACTCTTTTCCTCACTATCCCAACCCTGCTGTGGAGCATAGGCTGAGATATTGCTTTATCTGTATTACACTGAAGTCTGATTGCCATGAGTCTGTCACTAATTCTTTTTTTTTATTTTAAAACAATAAATAAACAAATCAATTATGAAACAAACAAATAACTGTTTACATAGCTCCACAGCTCATCAATACATTGAGGTTATACATCAAAAACAAGTACTATTTTTCAAGTAAGTCTTTAAGTTTAAGCCAAGATTTATATGAACTTGTAATATTAGAAGTTTTCATAGGAAGTTACAAGGCTATTGGACCAGAAGCCGTTATAAGCCTAGCTAAGAGTTTAACCCATATTTAGACAAGTCAGCACCCAAAACCCCTGTCCAGCGCACACAGGTGGAATCCCAGGGGTGTATTTTCTGTTTCCCATCCAGTTATGCAGGTTACCCTTTACTGCCAAGTCTCAAACCCACAACCCTGTGCACTAAAGTCACAGCAGCATACCACTATACTATTACATTATGCAGTTCACTACTGCAAACAGTTTTTGCTATATTAAGAAATTCAACACTAGATGGGGTAACTTTACTATTTTAAATTTTAGTAATTACTTTTGTGGTTATAGCAAGAATAGACCAAAGAAGAGGCACTTGGGTTTGTGGAATTATCTCAGGAACTGGAGCATTAAATAAAATTAAATATTTAGAGATACTACATCTATCTGACCACAGATCTTGAATGAATAAAGTTATTAATTTCTTTCCAAAAAGGGGAGATGACTTCTCATTCATATACCATATGCATCCATTCGGATATTATTTCAGAATCACATCTCCACTATTTAATTATATTTGATTTATACATAGTTGTAATTTTGTTAGCAGTGGCAAAAGCTCTACTTTATTGGAAATGCTGCATATCCGCAAGTCAAATGGTAGATGGTTGACTCGCTCTAATGGCCTTAACCTGGTATGTGACTTTAATAGAACCTGATGGAGGGACAGATTTGTCTCCCAGAGGTTACTGCACCTTTGGAACAGACTCCCACTTCTTGTCAAACAAAATACCTCCTTGGCCCTCTTCAAATGTAGTCTGGAAGATTGGATGGGTAACCATAAATTCCCACAGGGCTTCCACCTGTGTTTCTCTTGGACAGGGGCAATACTGATCATGGTGATAAGAGTACAACTTGGCTAGACTTGTAATGGCCTTAGGACCATTCACAGGTGTGTACTAGGCTAATGACCCTGGAGCCTTTACAAGCCTAACCCAAAAAAATTTGTCCAGGCACTTTGCTACCCGATGTTAGTTCACAGTGCCCCTATCCAGTAAGGCAACTGGAGTGATCCCTGGGGTGAACTTTCTGTTACCCATCCACTCGTCAAGATTTTTCTTGAAGATGGTCGACGAGGTGCTCTGCTTGACATGAATGGGAAACTTATTCTTGAGTATGGGAAGTCTTTGGGAGATGAACCTGCCCCTCCAACATGTTCTGTTAATTGTGGTAATGAAGCTGTGATCTCTGGAGTGTGTGGCGTGGGGGGATTGGGATTTCTTTAGGTGTAGCATTTCAAGTAGAGCTGGGTCGGACATGGCTTTGTAAGTCAAGCAGAGATCACCTCAAAGTAGATGATAAGAGACCGAGAACTGCTGAAGTTTCTTGAGTCTGTCCATGTAGGATATGTGTTTAAGGCTTGGATCCTTTTCGTGAAGTACTTTTGTGGCATCTCCAGCTGTTGTAGGTGTCTGGTCAGGTACATGCCAAACAGAGGGTTATATTTGATGACTGATCTAATAAGGGATGATTAGAGAGGGATGATGACCTCTTTCTTCCAGGATGCGAAACCTTTGGTTATAAGATGTGCCATGTCACATAGAAGAACTTTCTGACCACAGTGTCAACGTGGTGGTCGAAGGTGAGGTGGCTGTCAACCTGGGTACCTAGATCTCTTATGGCCCCTTTAGTGTTCAGTGGGCTCCCATTGATGTGGTAATTCATGGGAACTAAGTTTTTTCCAGAGGGGATGATAATGCAGTTTTTGGCATTAAGCTTCAGGCCATGGTTCTGACACCAGTCACTGGTCTCAGAGAGGCCCTTTTGTAGGATGTCTGCATCACTTGGGGAGTTGATAATGACTCCTAGCTTGCAGTCATCAGTGAACTTGGTCAGCCAGACTCCTTCTGTGTTGGCTTGGAATTCTGAGAAGTAGATGCCAAACAGGAGAGGGCCCAGGACCGAGCCCTGTGGGACTCCATTCATGACTGGTCGACAGTCTGACTTGGAATCCACAACTTTCACTCTGTGGTCTTGTCTGTGGGCCAGTTTGCAACCCACCTAGTGATGTAAGGATTGATGCCTAGTTTGTTGAGTTCATCAATGATACCTGAGTGGGGAACGGTATCAAAGGCCTTGGCCAGGTCGAGGTAGGCTGTATGCACTGCCTTACCCTCATCCACAGCCTTGGTGACTGCCTCAAAAAAGTCAACCAGGTTCAGCAGGGAGGATCTCCTCTTGACAAAGTCATACTGTGTGGGGTCAAGAATTTGGGATGACTGTAGCAGTGCACTATTCATTAAGGACACAGCCTAAGGTAAGGCTGTGATTCAAGAGGGCACACTGATGTGGTGCCAGTTCATTTGGTAGCTCATGTAGGACAAAGCCAGGGATAGTATCAGGTCCCATGGATGCTGTATTCTTGGCTTTGGACAATGCAGCTTTTACCTATGCAGCAGACATGGTAGGCACTAGGCTTTCTTCTGGTATTGTGATAGTGCCCTTGGGGGGGGGTAAAGTTGGCACTCAATCTGTTGTCCAGCATGTTGGCTCAGTATAGGAGGTGCCATTGTGCAATAATTCAGAGCTAATTTGGGTATTGCCTTGGACGTATTTGATATTGCTATAGATGGCTTTGTGTATTGTTTGGTATCAGATGCAATTCTGCCTTCATAGATGGCTTTAGAGGATTTGATAAGGGATCTCAGCTTTTTGTTGAGACTGATAAGGGAGGTTTCCAGTCTTGTGACTTCATTTTATTTTGCAACAGTTTCTGCCTTCTGTTGTAGAGTTTATTGATGGCTGGGGACCACCATGTTGGCTTCCTTTTTTTGGAGGAGAGTGTCTTAGTTCAATTTGGTATGGCAAGGTCCATGCATTTGTGTACATGCTCATACAGTGCATTGCTGTATGCTTCAGCAGTCATCCAGCTATTTTCCATTGGCATGGGTGCCGAAAAGTTAGCCACCTCTGTTTTAGGAGCCCAAAGTTGGCTTTAGAGAAGTTTTACAGGATGGTCACATTAGCGGGGGGTGAAGGTGAGATGGAGATTTCCATGGTGTTCAGTTTGTGGTCAGATTTAACCAGGGAGGACTTGACTATAGGTGTGGAGCAATGGTCTCCCATGTTGGTGATAACCAGGTCAAGGATGTTGTTTCCTCTAGTGGGGGTCGGAATGAGCTGGACAAGGGCATTGGAATTGATAAATTCCAGACAATGTTGGGCCAGTACATTGGTAATTGAATAGTTTTCCCAGATGAAGGAAGGGTAGTTGAAGTCACCACTTGGAGTGAGTCTAGGGACATGTTTGGGGTTCTGTAGCAGGCTGTGACTTGTATCGCCGTCGTACCCTAATAATAGCCTAATAACTTTATATTAGCCTATAATACACACACGTTTTATATATATATATATATATATATATATATATATATATATATATATATATATATATATATTTAACATTTAATCCACAATAGCACCTCTGTCAGGTGAAGCAATAAAGCCACAGATAAAATCTTCAGTGAACACTCGTTTATTTAGCAGATTCCAACAGTTGCAGAACCACCAGCACTAACACAAAACACATAAACGTCTTAAAGTTTCCGTTTTCATTTGATACACTTCATCAGATGTGGGCCATCTCCTATGACATTCACAACCTAAGCTCCAAGTAGACCAGCACGACGGGAAATGGAAAGAGTATAATGCATTATGGGAGGGCATTGTGAATGTGTGGATTACTGGTCTTTGTGCTTTGGTACCTGTTTGCTTGCTGTTTTGGGGAATTACTTATATATATAACATTTGTTTACTGGGAAAGTTGTAC
Organism: Protopterus annectens; assembly: GCF_019279795.1. NCBI lineage: Eukaryota > Metazoa > Chordata > Ceratodontiformes > Protopteridae > Protopterus > Protopterus annectens. The sequence continues at coordinate 510,072,239 of NC_056750.1, forward strand.
TAGGACATGGAACAGAGCCTATTTTCCATGTAGGCCTGATGGAAAATGCTTCAGATGCATGTCTTTGTAATGTGGGAGGAAACCAGAGTACCCGGATGAAACCCTCTTGAATGCAGGGAAGACATGCAGACTCCAAACAGGAAGCACTCAAGCCAAGAACTGAACCGGAGAAACACTTGTGCTGTACATACACATGTTCCCCTTGTTAACTTGATTGTTTATTTTAGATTTTTTTTAGTTTTTACTAGTTGTTACTAGTTTTTATCCTATTTTGAGTTACAATGTTTAGTGTCTTATGATAGATGTTTGCTAGGTCTGTGTGATTGTACCTTTATGACTTATGAATGGACATAAACTGGTGTGAAGAATACAACATATATTTAGTAGCAAGGCTTCAAGGTTTAGGAGGGCTGGTTGTAGTACTAAATACCTTCAAAGAAACAGCTGGGAATGTTCTCTTTCATGAACTTTGTATCTATGCTGTAAATGGCAATGATGGGATTGCAGGCAGTAATGATGTGCTAATGGGTTGGACCCAATATCAGGGTGTTTGGTAGGACCTTCATGTTTTCCAGTGTCTCCAGAAAGGTGGAGTGGTGGTCCTGGGTTATGGAGGGTGATCTGTAGCAGGCCACAATTTGCATTGCAGATTTTCCCAAGGGCATTTATAAGCCTAGCCAGAATGTGTTGGCTTTCGCCACCCCCTTATGTGTTGGCTTTTGCCACCCCTTAGATTAGTTCCCTGTGCCTCTGTCCATCAGAACCATTAGTTCCCTGTGCCACTGTCCAGCAGAGCCACTGCAATGATCCCTGGGGTAAATTTTCTGTTTCCCATCCACCCGTCAAGGTTTCTCTTGAAGTGTGTTAGTGAGGGGCTCTGCCTGATGTATATTGGAATCCTGTTGCAAAGCATGGGGAGTCTCTGGGATAGGAATCTATCCCTCCAGCATGTCCTATTTATCATTGTGGTGAGGTTTATATCTCTAGAGAATGTGGCTCTCCGGGATTTGTTTTTTTTTTTAGGTGGAGCATGTCCATGAATTCTGGGTTGGACATGGCCTTGTATGTCAGGCAGAGATCACCTCTGAGTAAGCAGTATTTAACCGAGTACAGCTGGAGTTTCTTGAGTCAGGCTACATAAGGCAGCTGTTTGAGGCCACTGTTGCAGGTGTCTTGTAAGGTACATCCCAAATGGGGTGTCGTATTCTATGATGGGTCTAATGAGTGATGAGTAGAGAGGCACAATAACCTCTTTTGTTCTAGATGCGAACCCTTTTGTGATTAGGTGGGCCACATAGAAAGATTTTCTAACCACCTTGGCAATATGATTATCAAAGGAGAGATTACTGTCTACTTGGGTCCTCAGATCCCTTATTACATTTTCTGTATTTAGGGGGCTACCACCTATGTGGTAGTTCATGGGTACTTTGTTTTCTCCAAAGGAGATGACTATGCACTTTTTGGCATTTAGCTTGAGGCCATGATTTTGACACCAGGTATCCGTCTCAGTGAGACCCATCTGGAGGGTGTCTATCAGCCGGAGAATCAATTATGGCCCCTAGTTTGCAGTCGTCTGCGAACTTAGTCAGCCATAGTCCTCCTATGCTTGCCTGTACCTCTGCGAAGTATATACCGAACAGGAGGGGTCCTAGGACTGAGCCCTGAGGAAGCCACTTGTAACCGGTTTAGAGTCAGACGTAGAGCCTGCAACTCTCACCATGTGGCTTCTATCCATGAGCCAGTTGGCAACCCATCTCATGATGTAGGGGTTTATGTTCAAGCTGGTGAGCTTGTCTATAATACTAGAATGGGGAATGGTGTCAAAAGCCTTTGTGAGGTCTAGGTAGGCTGTGTGGACCTCCTTTCCCTCGTCTAATGCCTTGGTAACCATCTCAAAGAAGTCCACCAGGTTTAAGAGGCATGATCTTCCCTTAACAAAGCCAAACTGGGCAGGGTCCAAGGTTTGGAGGTCCCAATGCCTCTGTTAATGAGCTCCATGATGATGCATTCCATAGCCTTGCAGACCAGGCTAGTCAGGCTTATAGGGCGATAGTTCCCGGGATCCGTTGTGGCTTCACCTTTGTGGTGCAGGATAACTGTTGCTGTGCACCACTCTGTGGGTATGTAGCCTGTAGAGAGGCTGAGTTTGAACAGTGTGTTCAGGTGAGGGATTAGTTAATTTTGGAGCTCTTGTAAGACACAGCCTGGGACACCATCAGTCCCATTGACGCTGTGCTTCTGGCTTTGGATAGGGCTGTTTTAATCTGTGTGTTGGTTATTGATGGGGCCCTACATTCTTCTGATATGGTTATGGGTCTTTTTAGGGGGTGAGAGGGGGGTGAAGTTTGCACTAAACCTGTCTGCCAGAATGTTGGCAATATCAGTCGGTTCAGTGTATTTTGTGCCATTCTGCACTAACTCAGAGCAGATCTGAGAGTTTCCACTTAGGTTCTTGACATAGCTAAAGAACGCTTTGTGGTTATCTTTGGAGTCATTGGTAATTTTTCTTTCGAAACTAGCCTTGGATGATTTAATGAGGGATCATAGTTTCTTGCTGATACTGATCAGGCATGTCTTTCCTTCTTGGGATTTTACTCTTTTCTGTACTAGTTTCTTCCTTCTGTTGTATAGCTTTTTTATGGCAGGGGTCCAACAGTCTGGTTTCCTTTTCTTGGAGGAATGTGTCTTGGTTTTACTTGGGATAGCATGATCCATGCATTCCTGTAGATGCTCATAGAGTGCCTTTGTAAAGGTTTCAGCAGCTTGGACAGCATTGTCCTTTAGCATGAGGGCTGTGAACTTTTCCACCTCGGTCTTAAGTAACATGAAGTTTGCTTTTGAAAAGTATTTCATGGTGGTTTCCTTGATTGGGGGTGGGGGCAGAATGTGGATATCCAGAGTGATTAGTCTATGGTCTGATCTAACCAGCAAGGGGTTGACCTCCGGTGTGGAACACCGGTCGCCCATGTTGGTGATGACCAGGTCCAATATGTTGTTCCCTCTGGTGGGGGTGTTGACCAGTTGATCCCAGGCATTCGAGTTTATAAATTCTAGGAAATGTTGGGCAAGGGAGTTGGTACTTGAGTAGTTCTCCCAGTTTATGTTTGGGTAATTGAAATCACCCAGTATTAGGGTGTTTGGTAGGACCTTCATATTTCCCAGTGTCTCCAGAAATGCAGAATGGGGGTCCTGGGCCATGGTGGGTGATTTGTAGCAAGCTACAATTTGGATTGCAGTTTTGCCTGTTGTTAGTTGCACATGGATGATCTCTCATGCATTGTGCTGCGCCCACTAACCCGGAGGCATGGGTATCCTTGATGAATATGAATACACTCCCGCCTTTTGTGTTTTGGTCCTGGTTCTGTGGCCGAAAGGTATAGTATGAGTTATAGCCTAGTAGTGCTGGGGTGTTGTCAGGAGCCTTAAACCAGGTTTCTGTTACTGCACAGATGTCGATGTTCTCCATACTGAGGAGTGCCTCGAGTGCATGCATTTTGAGGTTTAGACTTCTGGCGTCGAGTAGCATTACCCTCAGTTTTTGGTTACTTGTGCTATTTATGGTGGTGGGTTTGTCTTTTGAGCCTTGCCTAAAAAGGCACTATGGGTGGCGGCAAGAGCCTTGGCCAGTATTTGAAAGCCTAAGGGTGACAGGTGCAAGCTATCTCTTGCGAAGCAATGTGGTTTGTATAATGAGGTATAATTCTTGGTGAGGGCAGGATGCTACTCAGGGTCAGGGTCATACCAGCCTGGGCTACATGATCAGAGAGCTCTTCCATGTCTCTTTTCATGTAGTCCAGGGAGGTACATCTCAGGTCATTCACACCAACATGAACAATGACAGAGTCATATTTGTACTTGTTCTGGAGTGACTTGAGTGCTTGTGTTATGTGGCAGATTCTGGCTCCCGACAGGCAGCTAACAGTAACCTTCTGCTTGTCCAGCCTAGTCAGTGAGACGTCAGTGTGCCTGACTATAGAGTCACCTATTACTAGTGTGTTAGGTATGTTATTTCACCTTAAGGGCTGTGATTGTGCGGCACACTGATTTTGTGTTTTATGTGTTGTCTGGTTTGTGACGGGAAGTGCAGGTTGTTTGGGTGTCTGCTTTGGTGGTCTCTGATGCTTTTGCACTAACTTTTATTACTACTTGCTACTTGCTTATTATTACTTGCTTATTGCTTTATTGCACTTGCTTTTATTACTAACTACTGGAGCCATTTCCTTATATATTCCTTTTACAGGAAAAATGTCACTCACGGTGTCTGAGTCTGTACAGACTACTCCCAAGCACTTAAGGAGAAATTAATACATAGACCCTGAAAATTTAAGGATGAACTATTTATGCAGATATTCTGAAGTTAGAAAGAAATCAAGCAGTACTTACTGAAAAGTAAAGAATTAGCTTGTCAAGAATGATGACAAATGGAAGTCACATGAATGGCTACTGCCTGGCCACTGCTAATGATGGCCTCAGCACAGCTTCACTTTGTTGGGATACAATACTTCTTTGCTTCTTCTCTCACCAGAAGCAAAATGTTAGCACCAATCCCAAGAAGAGAAGCAGGTCATGGCCTCTTTGGTGATCTACAGTCTTGTCCCAGATGATGCAAGGGTCTGCAGGCTTGTAGCCTTTTTCTAGTAGATGCCTCGAATAGCAACCAGACCAATCAGGTACGTTAAGCACAGACACTCACTCTCCAACCAGAAAGAGTCAGGAATCAATGCACTCTGCTCCTACTATCACCAGGATCAGAATATAAGTACAGATTCCAAGCTGTCACCTGTAAAGCAGTTATTAAGCTTTCTGATGATCAACAGTCTCCAGGAAATAATGTAACTGCACTCCTTCTCTCACCAGGAGAAAAAAGAAGCACTAATCCCAAGATGGCTACTTGGAGGCAGAATGTGGGCTCTCCAATAACTGGTGGCCTTGCAATAGATGCTTAAAGGTAAGATGAAAAAAAATGGTTAATCCTAAACATTACAGTGTGCACATGAGGATTTAAATGTGAAAGCAGGTAACTTAAGTTTTACCCATCTAAAAAGTTAAGTTTTAGCGGAGAGTCACTATTTTTAAAACAGCAAAATAGACTGAAATGGGGTGGTCACTTTTGTATTCTGGTACTATGGAATACAGTAGGATGGCCAATAAATTTATATAGTTGAAGGGGAGTGATTTCACAAAATGATAATTTTGTGCTTACTGACACCAGCCAATAAAAGCAGAGAGGAAATGAGATATATGGTCAAATTAACATAAGAAGCAGGCAACTAAAAATATAGTGGTGTTTAAGAACACAATAGTAACTGGGTGCATGGATGGAAAAAAAAATTCTGTCTGACTCACAAGAGACAGAGCTGTGGTCTCTTTTCAAGTTTTAATATGCAGTTAAAAGCAGAATACAAGTAAAACATAGTGTAAAGAAAACAAATCACAGTATACAAAACAGAAAAAGGCAATAAAGTAATACAAAATACAATAAATAAAAAGCAAGCTAACCTTTCTCCCACAGCAAACTGTAGTAGAGTCTGGGTGAGTCTTTCCAGTGTGTGTGTGTGTATATATTATATGTAACACAGACACACATTTATATAATGCACTTGCAAATACACATATGCACACATGCAAGTGGGTGTTTAAAAGAGTCCTCTTGTGAGCCAACTGGCTATCCGCCAAGTGACATAAAGGTTTACACCTAACCTCTTGAGTTTGTCAACAAGGCTCAAGTGGGGCATTGTGTCAAATGCCTTGGCCAGTTGCAGGTAGGCAGTTAAAAACATTTTGCCTTCATCTATTGGTTTGGTGACCTTCTCCAAGAAGTCCACTAGGTTTAGTAGGCGAGAGCTGCCTTGGACGAAACCCAGCTTAGTTGGGTGCAGTGTCTGTAAGTTTCCTATGTCATTATTGATCATGTACATAATAACTCTTTCCTTGGATTTGCATATGAG
>NC_056750.1:510083186-510115686 GCF_019279795.1 Protopterus annectens
TGTGGGTGTTTTACAAGAGTACATTCAGGATTGCTCAGGGAATTTGTTATGTATTCTTTATCTAGGAGGTGTTTTGGGTTTAGGTATGTTGCATTTAAGTGACTCAGACTATGTGAGTCTGTGTTTGCTCTGACTTTTGTGTGATGATGCAGCGTGCATACTACTGACAACTGTATTGGCATTAGAAGTACTTTTATGTGAGGGCTTTGCCTCCAGTGACATTGTGTAAATACAGCTTTCATATACCATATCAGTATGTTTGAGAATTTACTGGTTGTCAGAGACCTTTTCTACATTGCATCAGGATTCCCTTTTCCATCAAGCTGGTAATGAAGATGTTGAGTGTACTCACTTTTAATTGTAAGCAGTCTTTTGCAAAAGACTGTAATTATTTTACTTTATTTTATTTTATTTTTTTGCTGTTTAAGAAGTTGGAGCCTGAAAAAAGGGTAAAAAGTGTCCCACTCTTCTAATGTGGTAAATAGGTACATATGTGTTAACACAATCTGCATGCTTTCAACTTTTAACTTGGAATTGTGGACAAAGAAAAAAATAATTAGGGGAAAACGTCCATATTTGGTACTCTACTAATGCTATTAACTCAAAGTAATTTCTAAATTTAGGAAGGATGGAACAAAAGTTTGAGAACAAATTAGATGTGATCACCCAAATTCAACAGACCTTAGAGGTACTTGTGTGTATGTGTATTGGACCTTTATAGACCTGAAAATTTATTACTTTTTGGTTTCAAGAAATCAAATAAATATGTATATGCATACATACATACATACATACACACACATAAATAAATTCAATATTTAGCAGCAGGCAGCAGCTTCAATAACAAGATGGAGGAGGGTTACAAATGGTTTTCAGTAGCTTCACAGAAACTCATCTGTGAATAGCCCCTCCCCCAACCGGCTGTGGTTTTTGTGTTGCATCTAGTGCTGATGGCAGATAAAGGCTAACATGACCTGCTAATATTTTGTTTTTGTGTTGTACAGGGACCAATTTGCACACATTTAAAGATTATCACTTGTGACTGTTCTGTCACATTTAATTAGATTGCTTGCTAAAGCTCAGGCCTATGCTTAGACAAATTTGGGTATGAATATGTGAGCAAATGATTTAAATCTAAACTGGCTGAAAAAAAATGTATTATGAACTACAGCTGACCTAAGTAATACATTTTGTATTATTTATTTATTTGTATGTTATGTTACTCAGGCAGTACATAACATATGTAGACTCCTATTAGTAGTAGTTCTATCTGTTGATACAATTAACAATCTCAGAAAAATGAAACTTTGATTAAGGCGCTTCTTTTCTAAACAGAAGCTCATTCCTAATTGGTCTCCTACCTTTTCCTACATTCCATTATAAAACCTTTTGGCTGTTATATGTATTCCTGCATTGCAAAATGTTTTTGTTTCACAGCTTTCTGAGGAAAACAGTTTCATGCATTTTCAACTCACTGTAGAAAACCCAGATATGATCATAATAACTTACTTAGCGAATGGCCAAAGAACCTTTGAACCACGTACTCCAGGGACCTAAACCTTGTCATCACAATAAACAGAACATGCTGGAGGTACAGATTCCTGTCCCAGAGACTTCCCATACTCTGGAACAAACTACCCATTTATGTCAAGTAAAGCTCCTCATTGGCTCTCTTTAAGAAAAATCTTGACAACCGGATGGGAAATATAAAATTCACCCCAGGGATCACTTCTGCGGCACTGCTTGACTGGGGCACAGGAAAATAATTTTATTGGGTGATGAAAGCCAAGAAACCTTTTTGGCTAGGCTTATATTGGCCCCAGGGCTGATAGCCTAGTACCTACCTATGAACCTTTTTTTTCTTATTTTTTTGTATTATAAAATTTTCCATATCCAGATATGTTTGCCTGTATTTCTCTGCAAATATCTTTGGTGCTACTTTTTTGTATTGATTTGTTTTGTTTTCTCCTTTGCATAAATATTGCACCATATTAAATATCTTTGTCTTTCCTATGTCCATATTTCTTCTTTAGATGTCTCCCACTTTTCGTGTTTCTCCTTACTTTGGGATTCATTGTTCCATCATGCTGTGACATAACCTGCGTTAGGCTTTCTACACCAAATCCTTCACTTTTCAGGTATCCCTTAAGTTTAGCTTCTATTTGTTTAACTTCTACTTTACTAATCTTCTGGTTTGTGTTCCCTCTTTGTAATCTTATTTGTTTGTATTGTGAAGGTTTCCATATTTATTTATTTGACATTTGTTGACCGGGATAGTCCAATTGAGCTAGTGCCCTTTTTCAGCAGAGGAGACCCAGGGAGAAAAGTTACACAGAAAAGGATACCTTTGCCTGCATTTCTCTTCAAATATCTTTGGAGCTGCTTTTTGCATTGATTACTTTGGCTTTCTCTTTTGCGTAGATATTGCAGTATATGAGATCTCTCATTCCCATGTCCATGTCTATTTTTTATGCCTTTCAAAAATCTCTAGGTTTTGTTCATTATCTTTTTTGTACTTTCTCTGTTGCTTCTTTTTCCAAACAGCCTGAAGTTTCTTTGTCTATATAACATTTTTCTTGTATCGGTTGTATTAATGAATACAAATTTGCATTTGAAGCTTTTGACAATTTTTGTTGTGTATTTTTCTTTCCTCTAATTTCTCTCAATCTTTTTGAACATCTTCTATTTGGGAATTCTGGGCTTGTTGCATAACAGTAACAATATATAATTTCTTTCTTGTCCTCAGTAGTCCATTCTATCATCTTTATGGCCCTTTTCTGGCCTATCAGTTTTTGTAGATTACTACTGCCTTCTACAAAGGGGGGGGGCTTCCTCCCCCTCAGCCTTGCCTAAGCCAATTGTAGGAATGTTTCTTTGTCTTAAAGATTCCACATAGTAATTTTTTCCAGTCCTGGAACCAGTGCTCATATGAAGATCAGGCACTTTTTTTATCCTGGGACTTGTGTACCCGGTTCTCTTTTTTTATTTTTTAACCTATTTCTGTCCATGAGATATGGTATATAAAATATAGCAAATATATGGTTTATCATCATTTATTCAATGTTCTTCCAATGAAAGGACTCCCACAAAAACCCAAAAACCTCACAATGACGACTCACATATGTTCAAATATCTACAATGTGAATGCATTTACCCATTCAAACACATGGATAAATGTCAAAAATGGTTTTCAGCTAAACCATTTTCGACATTTGTACTGAGAGGCTTTCCGTGCTTCATTCAATCGACTGGCAGAAATGCCTGATCGCACAAACCATTTGCGATCAAATGAAGGTAAACATATATATATATATATATATATATATATATATATTATATATCACTGTTGTACCCAGTAAAGTGTAGCTTATTTAAAGAGAAGCTCATTGCTAACCAGTATCCTAACTTTTCTTATATTCCACTGTAGCTGATTTTGGTTATTATATGTATTAATGATTTCCAACATGTTCTTGTTTCACAGATTGCTGAGGAAAGTAATTTCATGCATTTGCAACAGACCAGAAGAAATCCACATAGGAGGTTACCAGGTGAATGGCCCAGGAGCCTTTTTAAGCCTAGCCATTCATGCCTCAATTTTCTAAATTATCAGTGCCCAGGACTAGAACATCTTTGGCATATTCCTATGCCTTAGAGCATCTACAAGCCGCTTCTGTCTATGAAGGCCACAGGTGTCAAGTAGGGGTGAATTTATGATTTTGCATGCATTGGTCCAAATGTCATTTGAATACGCTTAGAGAAGAGCTCTGTTTGACATAAATGGTGAGTCTGTTCCAGAGAAGGGGTAATCTCTGAAACTTGCAGCTGTTTCTCCAACATATTTTGTTTATGTTACAGACGAGGTTCAGATCATTAGGTCAGGTAATTCTTCTGCTGCTTGTTTTGTTAATGTGCAGCAGATTCATCAGGGCTGGATCAGAGAATGCCTTGTAGGTTAAGCATAGATTGCCCCTTATAGGTCGCCCCTTAGTAGTCTGTGGGAGACTGAATACAGGGACAAGACTTTGAGGTTGTCCACATATGACATGTTATTTAAACCCTGTATTCTTTTAATGAGAAATCTCTGTGGCTGCTATAGTTGTTGCAAATACCTGGTCAGGTACATGCCTAAGAGTGCATTGTACTTGATTATTGGTCTAATGATGGCCGAGCATAGTGGGACTATGACCTTCTCAGATCTGGATGCCATGCCATGACTTATAACTTGCACCACATATAAGGATTTTCTCATCACAATGGACACATGTTGATCAAAGTACAGGTTACTGTCAACCTGAGTCCTCAAGTCCCTTATCACTGGGTCTACTCTTAGCAGATTGTTATCAATGTTGTAATTTGCAGGGGTGGTTATCTTCCCATATGGTATACATATGCATTTTTGTTTTGCATTGAGTTTTAGGCTATGGTTCTGGCACCAGTTACTTGGCTGTCAGACCCCCCCCTCAATGATATCTACTTCTTTGGAGGAATCTATCATTGCACCCATATTGCAGTCATCTGCAAATCTGGTCAGCTAAAGACCCTCTATTTTTGCTATGACTTCAAAGAAGTATATTCCAAATAGCAGAGGTACCAGTACTGAGACCCCTGGAACACCACTAGTAAAAGGCCTATTGGTGGAGGTGGATGTCCCCTCCCTAAGTTCATATAGGTTCATAGGTGTATACTAGGCTAATGGCCCTCAACCTTTTACAAGCATAGGCCATAGGATTGCCCTGGCAATGTGTCACCTGACATTAGTTCCCAGTGCCTCTGTCAAGCAAAGCAACTGGAGTGATCCCTGGGGTGAATTTTCTATTTTCCATCCATTCATCAAGATTTCTCTTGAAGAGGTCCAGTGAGACGGTCTGCATGACATGTATGGGAAAGTTTATTCCACAGCATGGGCAGTCTCTGGGTTATGAACCTGTCCCTCCAGCTTGTTCTGCTGATTATAGTAATGAGGTTGAGGTCTCTGGAGTGTGTAGTGTGTAGGGATTGGGATTTCTTTAGATGTAGCATTTCTAACAGAGCTGGGTCAGACATGGCTTTATAAGTCAAGCAGAAATTGCCACTAAGTAGGCGATATGAGACAAAGAATAGTTGGAGTTTTTTGAGTCTGTCCATATAGGACAAGTGTTTAAGGCCTAAGATCCTCTTTGTGAGGTATTTTTGCGGCCTCCCCAGTTATTGTAAGTATCTAGTGAGGTACATGCCAAATGGGGCATGGTACTCGATGACTGTCCTAATGAGGGAAGAGTAGAGGGAGACAATGCCCTCTTTCTTCCTGGATGCAAAACACTTAGTAATGGGATGTGCCACATAGAAGGACTTTCTGACCACAGTGGCAATGTGGTGGTCAAAAGAGGGGTTGGTGTCAACCTGTGCTCCAAGATCTCTTATGATGCCTTCTGTATTCAATGGACTATCATCGATGTGGTAATTCATGGGAACCGGGATTTTCCCAAAGGGGATGACGACACATTTTTTGGCATTGAGCTTAAGGCCATGGTTCTGACACCAATCATTGGTCTCAGTGAGACCTTTCTGTAGGATGTCAACATCACTTGGAGAGTTAATTATGGCTCCCAACTTGCAATCGTCTAAAAACTTTATCAGCCAGAGACCCTTCCTGTTGGCTTGAACTTCAGCGAAGTAGATACCAAACAGGAGAGGACCCAGGACCAAACCCTGTGGGACTCCACTCATGTCTGGTTGACAGTCTGACTTGGAGTTCGCTACTTTCACACTGTGGGTTCTGTCTGTGAACCAGGTTGCAACCCTCCTAGTGATATAGGGGTTGATGCCTAGTTTAGTGAATTTTTCTATGAATCCTGAGTGGGGAATGGTATCAAAGGCCTTGGCCAGATCAAGGTAGGCTGTATGAACCACCTTGCTTTCATCCACAGCTCTGGTGACTGACTCACAGAAGTTGACCAGGTTGAGCAGGCATGATCTACCCTTCACAAAACCAAACTGAGTGGAATTCAGAGTTTGGAGGTTCCCTATATCTTTGTTTATTATGTCCATGATGATGCGTTCCATAGCTTTGCATATCAGACTTGTCAGGCTAATGGGGTGATAGTTCTCAGGGTCTGTAGTCACTCCTCCTTTGTGGAGAGGGATGACTGTAGCAGTGCACCATTCAGTAGGGACAAAGCCTGAGGTGAGGCTGTGATTGAACAGGGCACACAGGTGAGGTGCCAGTTCACTCTATAGTTCATGTAGAACACAACCAAGTATACTGTCAGGTCCCATAGAAGCTGTATTCTTGGCCTTGGATAGTGCTGTTTTAATCTGTGCATCAGTAATACTGGGTGACTGGCAATCTACTGGTATTGTGATAGGTCCTTTGGGGGAGAGAAAGGGATAAAGCTGGCACTGAATCTGTCGGCCAGTATATTGGCAATATCTGTTGGCTCAGTATAGGAGGTACCATTGTACAGTAGCTCAGAGCAAATCTGGATATTGCCATGAAGATTCTTTACATAACTATAGAAGGCCTTGTGGTTGTCTTTGCTATCTGCTGCAATTCTGTTTTCATAGCTAGCTTTAGAGGATTTGATGAGGGATCTCAACTTTTTGTTAAGGCTGATAAGGGAGTTTTTCCAGTCTTGGGACTTCACCTTATTTCGCATCAGTTTCCTCCTTCTGTTGTAGAGTTTATTTATGGCAGGGGACCACCAGATTGGCTTCCTTTTTTTGGAGGAGAGCATCTTGGTTCTATTGGGTATGGGGAGATCCATGAATTTGTGTACGTGTTTGTACAGGGTATTAGTGTATGATTTGGTGGTCATGCAGCTGTTCTCCAATTGCATGGGTGCTGTGAAGTTATAAGGAGCCCAAAGTTAGCTTTGGAGAAGTTTCTCATGGTGGTTACCTTTGCAGGGGGGTGGGGGTGGGAAGGATGTGGATTTCCAAGGTGATTAGTTTCTGGTCGGATATAACCAGGGAAGAGTATTGGTATAAAGCAACAGTCGCCCATGTTAGTAATGACCAGGTCAGGGATGTTGCTACCACTAGTGGGGGTAAGAACGAGCAGGTCCAGGGCATTGGAATTAATGAATTCCAGGAAATGTTGGGCAAGTGTATTGGTACAGGAGTAGTTTTACCAGTTAATGGAGGGGTAGTTGAAGTTGCCCAGTATGAGAGTGTTAAGTTGGACGCTAATATTCTCCAGGGTGCTTAGAAACGTGGAGTGTGAGTCTTGGGTCATGGTTGGGGGCCTATAACAGACTACAGCATGAATCGCTGTCTTACCCAATGTTAACTGCACCTGAAGTATCTTTGATGCGTTATCCTTTATGAATATGGCAACACCACCACGTTTGAAGCTTCGGTCCAAGTTCTGGGGCCAAAAAGTGTAAAATGAGTTATAACCTGGTAATGTAGGGGTGCTTTCTGCTGCCTTGAACCAGGTCTTTGTTACAGCATAAATGTCGATGTTCTCCATTTTAAGGAGTGCCTTGAGCGAGTGTTTTTTGAGATTAAAACTTCTAGCATTGAGCAGCATAACCCTCAGATTGCATTTGTTTGTAGCTGTTATGTTGGTGATTTGATCTTTGGAACGCCACCTAAAAAAAGCACTATAGGGGTGGCAAAAGCCTTGGCCAGTATCCATAAGCTCAGGGGTGACAGATGCAGGCCATCTCTGGCAAAAGATCAAGGTCTGTCAGTCATGTCATCCCAGGTAGTCAGATACCGGATCACCTTAGAATGACACCAGAAACTTAGTCAATTGCTGAAATCAATCATTTTCTGCTTGTACTGTGGTATCATTCTGGGTGATGGTAGGAGGCTGCTCAGGGTAGGGTCATACCTGCCTGGACTACATAATCCAAGAGCTCCTCCGTGTCTCTTTTCATGTAGTCCAGGGAGGTGCGTCTCAGGTCATTCACACCCACATGTACAATAACAGAGTCATATTTGTACCTGTTGTTGAGGGACCTGAGTGTGTGCTTTGTGTGGCAGATCCTGGTATCTGACAGGCAGCTGACTGTTGCTTTCTCCTTATTCAACCTAGTGAGGGGACACCAATGTGCTTCACTATCAAGTTACCTATGACTAGTGTGTTGGGCATGCTGTTTTGCCTGAGGGGCTTTGGTTGAGTGGCACACTGTTTAAGAGAGTTATTTGTCTCATGATTAGTGTTGTGTTATGGTGGTCGATTGCAATTCTGCCTTGGAGGTCTCTGCTGGTTGGGCAGATTTTTATTGAGAGCCTCCGCGAAGGTGGGTGTGTGGTTTGTGTTGTTATGTGAATGCAGTGCTGGTGTGTGTTCTGGAGGGCTATGTGTTCCATGTGGTGTGGTGCAAGGGGTGACCTTCTCCTCTTGACCAGCTGTTCTGTTCTTGGCTGATGAGTGCATGGCTTCCAGTTTGGATATATAAGTGCATCTCTCGCAAGTCTGAGTGTTGAGAGGTAAGAGGAGATGGTTGTCAGTGTACATGAGGCTGTTGCTACATTGCCTCAGGATGCCCAAGTTCACCAGTTTAATAGGAGAAAGCACAGGGAACTGACCTTTAGACATGCCTGGAAGGGTGCGCATTAATAATAAGTATTGAGCTGTTTCGTTGTAGAATGTTTAGTGCTGGTAGCACTTTTGTGTGCTACAATAATTGCTACAAGAAGTTTGATAAATTGCTAGACTAATAAGCTAGTAAAAGTGCAGGAGTGGAGAAAACTATCAGATCTAAGGGAAAAATTGAAGAGCAGACTTTTTGGCACTGCTCAGAAGCTTACAAACAGCCCTGGATACAGCAAATCTGTATCTGGACTACACTAGTTCCAGGAAAGGCAAGAAACTTTTTTTTATTTTTATTTATTTTTAATTTTTTTTGCAAACAGACAATTTGCTGATGAATTGCAACAATGCAAGACGTCTGTAATACACACTCATTAATTTGAAGAACACCATTGCACATACAAATAAAAATAAATAAAAATGGAAACACCATTCTATAGTTAACATAAGCAGTCTGTTGAACAGCTTATTTACATTTATACATTTTTACATAAGTACATATATACAAATATTTCAGGCATGAGCAATAACGCCGTTCTAGCCTGCAGTTATAGTTACAGTTATAGTATGACTTCATTTCCATTTCTTTGTTTTTACCTATCATGCTGGATTCAATAAACCCCACATGGTCTGCTAAGACCATGTGCACATCTCGGCATGATGTGCATATATGATAGCACACTGTTTTAGATTCGGTAAGCATTTAGATTCAGCACAGTAAATATCGTGGCATGCTAATCAACCAGTCAAAGATGAAGGAGCAGTTCAACAAGTTATAAAGCAAGCGTGTACACTCAATGCTGGGTTTCCCCTGTAAATTCCAAAACCTATTTGAAAACAGCCACAGAAAGATGTCTACACAAAAAGAATGTTAGGGGCTGCTGTTGATGTGTATGTGCAATAGGCTGAAGACTATGCTGCTGTTGTTGATAAAAGACCAAGGCCAAGAAGGAGAAACGTTTTTGGACCCCATTTAACTTATCACAATCTGCATGATGTGGGAATTGTGGAGCACTATAGGGTACATGGAGACACATTACAGGAACTCTGCAACCTCTGTCATCCAAAGTTCAGACCCAGGGCAAACCAAGGGGAAACAATACCAGTGGAGACAAAGATATGTGTAGCCCTTAGAATCTTAGCTACAGGAACTTTTCAGAGACCAACAGGGAACATGTTTGGGATTTCACAGATATCAGCATAAGGGATACTTCATCAATTTCTAAATGTTATGCTCTAACATGCCATTGACTACATATAGTTTCCCAGGACCCCTCAGGACAGGGCTGCAAAAATGCAAGACTTCTACCCTGTGGCACACTATCCTGAAGTACTGGGTGCAATAAACTGTACACATGTAGAAATCAAGACACTACCCAGGGAAAAGGGCAGGGTCTACATAAATAAAAAAAGCTTCCACTTCATCAGCTGCAAGTTGTGTGTAATGCTAAGGGAATCATCTAGAATGTGTGTGCTGGCAACCCAGGCAGTTACCATGACTCACATATATGGCACACCTCCCAGCTGTGTCAGATGTTCAGTAGGGGTGATATCCCACAGGGTCATTTACTGGGGATGCAGATTATGCACTGGAATCATGGCTCATGATGCCCATCAGAAATGCATACACACCTTCAGAAAAGCACCACAACGAGGCACATGCTGAGACTAGAAATATAGAATATGTGTTTGGGCTGCTGAAGTCATAGTTTCAATGCCTAGATACATCTGGGGAGCCCTGTGCTACAACCCATGTACATATGCAGAAATTTTCACAGTGTGTGCCATGCTTCACAACATCATCCTGAGAAAACAGCATCAGCAGGATGAACAGAGGCAAGGGGCACACATCCCACTGCCAATGGCAAGGTCACCACGCCCACATGCAGGTGAGGAGTCAGAGGGGGAACCAGCAGCTGCTGTGGGTGTAGGCAGACATAGGCATGCTCATGATGCCATCACATTATCTAAGAGGCAATGCATAGCACACTCGTTCACCACCTAAGGGTCTAAAACCTTTATCCTACGCACATACATATAGTAACATTGATGCCAGGCAGCCCTCACAACCTTTACTTACCCATGTAAATGTTGTGTACTCCTGGCATCAGACAGACTCAGCCCTGAAATAAACCTGTATCAACTTCTGGATTTACAGGGGAAGTCTTGAACCTGGAGTGTTTAACCAGAATTGGGTAATAATAGAAATGAGTGGCATACTCCTGCATGTTCTTACTTGCTAATGTAAGTAACAGTTAACTGTTTTTTACAGCAATGGCTTTCAAATGTGAAAGCAGAGACCTACGTGAATATGTGTGCTTTCTATCAGGTAGTAGTCCTCAGGCATCAAAGATTCACACGTTCGTACCTGTCAAAAGTACTGAAGGTCAATGAATGTCCTCAGTCTGTCCTACTTTTGTACTGGAAAATCATTAAAGAGAGAAGTTAGAAAGTAATGAGACACATTTCGGTTTCAGACTTCTTAACCCTCAGAACATTCTGATGCAAAAAATACTCTTGATTCTATCAGCTGTCTAACTTTACAACATCAAAATATGTGAAGAGCACAATTTGAAGAACAACCTCACAAACACAAATATAGTCAGCACTAAGGCAGATATGCACCCTGAGCATCAGACACAAAAGCTGGGGGGCCTGACAGAAAAGGTAAGACACTGCATGTGATTAAGAAACAGAAACAGACAGATATTTGGCTAAAGTAACACATGAACAGTGTGACAGAATGAGCTTGAAGCCTCACAGATGAACATTGTAATGTGTGTGTGTGTGTGTGTGTGTGTGTGTGTGTATGGGCCCTTCAGGTGAACTTGGTGTGTGAGTGTATGCATGAACACAGCCAAGCTGTGTGATAGCTCTATGTCTTGCTATGTCAGACAGGTGTGAGCTGTGTATGGTAGAGGTGGCAGGTCATTGTTGTCATTCCTGACTAAGAGACCTGGTTCTCCCAGGAGTTGCACTGGCATGTCCATGCCCCCCCTTCAGATGCACTACTGCTGCCTGAATGTGACTGATGTCTGGTAGATGACATCTCCTCTGAGCACAGCCTGGAACATGGCCCCATGGTTTTCCATGTCTGGGAGTGGATACCTCAACCAGTGATAGAGCAGTGGAAGTAGACCAACTATGTGAGTGTGATCTGGCATGGCCAAATCAGCTAACATCAGATGATGTTACTGACCTATGCCTACATGGATACCATCCCCCTCACAGCAGATGTTCCATCACAGACGCCGCCCTTTCCAATGTGTCATTGATCTGATCAAACTAATCAACAAGGTGGAGGCTGTCATGCATGTCAGCCTGTGCAACATCTACAACCCTAAACATCTCACTGGAGTACCTATTGGAATGTGCCTGTGCCTCCCTGATGGACCTAAACATACAATGAGTGGCTTGGGAAGACAAACCTGCATCAGGTGGAGGATGGACAGCAGGCCTTCTATGATCACCCCTAACAACCCTCCTGTGTTTCATCTTGCCCAAACTTTGGTTACAGCCATAGCCAGCAGGTACCGAAGCCACAGTAACCACATTAGCAGAATTGAGAGTATCATCTTCCACCTGTCCAATATTTGAGGGTTTATTGGAATGTGTTGGCATAGGCCTACTTGCTATGTCTGATGGAATTATAGGTGATGGCTGAACGTCAACCTCAGTGTCAGACTTAACCTTTGCACCCCCCACTGTGCTTCTGTTTGCCCACCATCATCATCATCAGAGTCTGGTGATACACTGACATCAGGTGGTAGGAGTCCCACACTTCCACTGTCAGGATCACCTGTGATAATAAGCAACAAATACAGGAAAACAATTAAAACCTACACTGCTATAGTCCAATATATACTAACAACCTAACAGTGGTGCCACTATTACAGACAGTACAGCAATACATACAACAGTCCTGACACCCACATCAGAAAATAAGTATTTCTTTTAACTCCTCATCAGTACTGACAAAAAATATTTGGCTTACCTTGTGTAGATGCTTATCTGTTTGCTGCATTTGATGGTCCTGGAGAAAGTTAAGCCAAAGGTAAGGACACCAGCATTACAAAGAAGATCAACACAGGGAGTTTAAAATTTTGCCCTTTATATAACCATTAACAACACTTTTAACAAGTACTTGGAGGACATGTCCAGGCCAAGCCCATGTGTAATCAGCCTGAATGTGTTAACTTTATCAAAGACGTATTGCCCCAAAAAATTACAGTTAAAAATGTTAAACAGAAAATTGTATTTGCTGTTAATATTTTACTATCCAAGACGTATTTAACAACTGATATAGTTAAGCCTACCTGGAAGCTCCCCCTGGGACATACTTGTCTTCCCTGAAAGAGTAGCACCAATGTCAACAGCATGCTCATGCTGTTGTGCACTTCCCAGTGTGATGTCTGGATACCTGACAGTGGGCAGGAACTCTTCATCTGGTGTCATTGTTGGCTCTGTAGCAGCCCCCTCCCGTAGCTGTATGGTCACAGGTCACTCCAGCTGCTCTCCTCCAGTCTGATGAAATCATGTTAGTGGCCCTATGGTGCACCTGGTCATATGTCCTGCTGTGTCCTCCCACTGCATTAACATCAGCTATGATCTGCTGCTAAATTTGCATTCTGCCAGACATAACTCCACGCTCCCTCTCAAGCAGAAAGGAACCATGTCACTTAAATGCTTCCACAATTACCTGACTGTACAGTCAGGTAAGCTTAACCTCAACCACAGCTGTTAACAATCAGCTTCTATTCTCTATAAATATTTTGAAGTGTGGGTTGGTATAGTGGTAAAGGTGTTTACCTCACAGACACAAGGTACAATGTTTGATTCTAATATTTTAAAAGGTAAATTGGCTAGGCTTAAAATGGCTTACAACAGCGGCTAGACTAGTACTTCTCTATGAGGCTATACTGTAATGCATCTGGGTCTGAGTATTTAGTATCATTTGCCATTAAGTCTGTGAAGTGCTGAGCATTGTTTATGAGGTTTTGAAAATAGTTAAATAATGCCCTGTTGTTATCCTTCACCTGGGTAGTTGTTTTTATCTCATATTTGGCTTTTTGGTTTCATTGGGGTCTGGAGTTCCCTGTTCAGTTTAAGAAAAGCATTTTTGTATCTTGAAAGTTACTTTTTTTGTTTTGCATGCAGTACGTTTTTTTTAATTTTATTATAGAGCCTGCTTATATTAGGGTTCTGGTACAGGGGGTATTTTTGAATTTGCGTTGTAATCATTTCTGAGGGAGACAGATGCATCTATGCAACTATTTACATGTGCTTAGAATTTGCCAGTGAAGGCTGTCACATAAGCAGTGGGGTTTATACCTCTCAATATCTTAGAATAACAAATCTATACAGAGCATGGGGCAGGGGGGATCAAAGGCCCAAAATATATATACATTTTAAATGTTACTCTTATAAAGTTAGAAAGTTGCTAGACTAAAAGGTTTTGCATATTTTCTGAATACCATGAAGTGTTTCGTTTACTGAATTCAATCCTCATGGATCTGCCAGAAAACCACATATTTTATATGGAACACACCAAAACTATGAGGCATAAATCTGGACATGCTGCTATTGTCTGGACACTTGGAGAGGTATGCTGGTGTTCTTGAGATGGAAGGGGCTTTTGAAATTAGCCAGGTCATCACTCGGTGTTAGTAGATAAGCCTAAGCATAATCTCAATACTGATGTATTCAAACTTGATTCAGACTTCAGTCTTATGCAGAACGTGAATGATTTGCAGCGTATCTCTTAAGTGTCTAGATTTTTGCAGAATGTCCAGATGCTTGATCCACATTTTTGATTTTCCCCTCATACAATTTGTGGTTTTCTGAGAAATTACTGAGGGTTGAAGTCACTAATTAATGATATACATTTGAATTTCTGACTTCATATAATCAGGAAAATGTGAGCTAATGCAAAAATCTGTTACTGTATCAAGTTTCTAAATTTATAATTGCAAAATTTAAAATATGACCCCATTTATGTGCCCTTGTCGCACATTATTTTAGGCTCTGTTCAGATTTCTTGTACTAAGAGTTTAAGGGTTACGATTTGTGGTCTGATTTAACCATAGAGGACATTAAAGTTGGTGGGGTGCAAAACTGACCTGTATTGGTAATGACCAAATCACATTGCTCATTTCACTGTCTAAGTTTGTTGACATTAGTATTGTTATTAATGTGATTTTATTGATAAGCCATGATACCATCTTGTCCAGTGACATATTATCTCATAATGACATAATGGTTATTATCCAGATGCAAAAGGCCACCCATGCCTACCTGAACGAGTACAATATTCCTCTTCTACCTTGCACATTTTACTGATTAGTCTAATGGTTCTGTACTTGCCAAAGGAAGCAGTAGACCCTCCATTTGGATAGAAAACACTTTGGATCATTGCCATAGCTTGTGAGCAAACCCTGTAGTAGAAAAGAATATTGTACAGCATTAGTAAAACTTACTGGTATTTTATGGGACCATGGAGCTTCTGTTCTCCATGGTACTCATCTACTTCTTCATGAGGATATGATATAATGGTGGTTGCTCTCAAAGCCTAATATCGTATTGTCTTAACTTGATGGGGTTTCATAGATATAGTTGAATGTCTTGGTAGATATGTATGTCATCTGATATGGAATTTACTACACCACTGACTCTTATAACACTACAGTGATAGGAGTTCTTGGCTGACTGGAAATATACCACATGTATTAGTATACTTACAAATGTAAATTATAATATCACTATATTTATAGATGGGTATGTATGTAATTTTAATGGCTATGTACTTCCACTATGCAGTATGCACAATGTCTAGGAATCTTGCCACAGACAGCAATTTAATTTTACATTACTTCAGTTGCATTCAAGCAGCTTAATCTGCTCCCAGCTACTGTCATTTTCAATTTTGTGACCATAAGCTTGTCATATAGGGAGTTTGCATAACAAGACTAACTAAAATATTGTTGAACTCTGAGGGGTAGTCTAGTTAAAAGAATAATGCAACATCTGCATACAGGATAGAACCTTAGACTGGCAAAACCACGTAAGGAAAATGTCCATTTCCTCAAAAGTAAATAGCATGACATTGCATAACTTTACTGTAGATGCACTTCATACAGCTACCTATAATTTAATCACACACGCATGTCTTAGCCCAACTAATCTGCCCATTAAGGTGTATCTTGTTTAAAGAAAAGCTCATTGATAATCAGATTCCTACCTTTTCCTACATTCCACTATAACTGATTTTGGTTATTATATGCATTTCTAGATTCCAACATGTTCTTGTTTTACAGCTTTCTGAGAAAAGCAATTTCATCCATTTGCAAGCCACTGTAACAAAAAAAATGATTAGGATCATAAGAAGTTACTTAGCTAAAGGCCAAAGAACCTTTTTAAGCCTAGCCATTCATGCCCCAAGTTTTACAATTATCAGTGCCATAGGACTAGACCGACTTTGATATATGCCTGTGCCTTAGGGCATCTACAAGCTGCTCCTGTCCATAAAGTCCACTAATGACAAGCCAGGGGTGAATTTACAGTTTCCATTCTACTGGTCCAAATTGCATTTGAATAGGATTAGAGGAGGGTGATGTTTCACTTGAATGAAGAGTCTGTTCCAGGGAAGGGTAATCTGTGAGGCACATTGGTTCCTCCAACATGTTTTGCTTATGTCACAGATGAGGTTTAGATCCTTAGATCAGGTAATTCCAGTGCTGTCTTTTTGTTGAATGTATCATATTAATCAGGTCTGGATGGGTAAATGCCTTATAGGGTAGGCAGAGATCACCTCTCACTAGTCTGTAGGAGACTCAGTACAGGGACAGGGTTTTGATGCGGTCCACATAGGACATGTTATTTATACCCTGTATTCTTTTAGTGAGCAACTTGTGTGGCTGCTCTAGCTGTTGGCACATGCCTGGTTAGGTACATGCTGGAGGATGCATTGTACTCTTATTACTGGTCTAATGTGAGCTGAGTATAGTGGGGCTATGATCTCCTTAGATCCGGATGACTTGCCCTTAGTTATAAGCTGCACCATGTAGAAGAATCTTCTTACCACCATGGCACATAGGTTCATAGATTAGTACTAGGCTAACTGCCTTTGTGGGCCATTTTAAGTTTAACCAGTTAACTCATGTGAGAATCAATCCATGCACCTTGTGTCTATAAGGCAAATATCTTAATGATTATGCCAACCTAAATGAATTATTATATCTTCATAGGTAAGTACTAGCCTAGCTGCCTAGCTGCCCTTCTTTAACTTTTAAGCCTAGCCAATTTCCCTCACAGGTTATTCTCGGCTGGGGTGCCTTCTGTGCAGAGTCTGCATGTCCTCCCTGCATTCGTGTGGGTTTCCTCTGGCTGCTCCGGTTCCTCCCACATTAGAAAGACATGCATCTGGAGCTTTACTCCCCAGGCCTCTGGTAAAAAATTGGCTCATTCCAAGTAGGACTTTCCTGGTAAATAAATTTTAAATAAATTTTAAATAAATACAATATTTTGCCCTCATCCATGGCTCTAGTGACCTTCTTGAAGAAGTTTCCAAGGTTTAGTAGGCAATAACTGCCAATGACAAATCCAAACAGGGATGGGTCCTTTTTTTTAATATTTCCTGTCTTTATGTCTTGGGTGGCACAGTGGTGCAGCGGTTAACGTAACGTTAATCACAGCACAGGCAAAGTTCGGATTCTCGGCTGAGGTGCCTTCTGTGTGGAGTTTGCATGTTCTCCATGTTCTCCGGGTGTTCAGGGGTACTCCTCTTCCTCCCACATTTCAAAAGACATGCATCTGATGCATTCTGGAGCATTTCCATTTCCTCCGCTGCTCTGTGGAACGGACATTCCCGGACACCTAGGTCAACAAAAATCCAGTCCATAGTAATTCTTTCCATGACTTGCATGTAAGACTAGACAAACTTATGGGTCTGTAGTTCCCTGGATCAGTTGATGGTCCACCTTTGTGTAAGTAGGGTGACAGTTGCTGTCTTTAATTCCCTAGGGCTGAAGCTGTCTGGAAGCTGTGGTTGAACAGAGATTTTAGTGGGCCTGATAGGTCATGTTTGAAGCTGTTTAGGAGGCATCCATGGATATTATCAGGGCCTATTGATGCAGTGTTTTTCAATGTGAAAAGTGCAGTGAGGACCTGTTCTTTAGTGATAGTTGGAAGAGAAATGGTACAAGGTATTTGATAGGGAGTACCCAGTCATCTCAGAGTCATATGGATTCTGTCTTTTGCTTTGCACCTTATTGTTCTGGTTAACACTTCTGAGTAAAGGTACCATTCACTACTCTCTTATCTTGGACTTTGGTAACTACTTTACCCAATTAAGTGTTTCTGTCAAGACTTTTGTCTCTGTACTTACAGGTTGAGAGATATGCCTTCAGTTATAACTGAAGTGTCATAAAATCACAAGAAATGAATTTTTTTGCATGTATATTCATATTAACTAGGCAGTCATTTTTTTTTGTTTTTTTTTTGTAATTACAGTAAACGCTCAGTTAAATGGAACTCAAGCAACCAGCACTCCCAAGCAACTGGCAAAATAATATTGGAGAAATACAGTACAATTTTCATGTGCCGCACTTTCTGTTTTCCCCCTGCAGAAACATACGTTACATTTTTAGAGTTTTAGAGTTTTAAAAATGAAGATAGGAATAAATTCCCACTCTCCCCAACCCAAGAACAAGTCAAACTAAACAAATAGTATAGGGTACAGTATTAGTCAGGCCTATTTTTAATAGTCAACAGGAAAAAAACAACCAACCTGTGCTGTGTAAATGTCTCACCAAACAAATAAACCAGAGTAAAGCAATCCAAAAAAGTAGAATGATGAGATGACACCAGGCTCTCAGCATAAAACGAACAATCTTTTATTTTAAAACAACATAAGCACTTTCACAGCTCTTGCTCCTTCTTCAGTTATTTTAAAATCTTCTTCTTATGTTGTTTTAAAATAAAAGATTGTTTGTTTTATGCTGAGAGCCTGGTGTCATTTCATCATTCTACTTTTTTGGACTATTTTTAATAGTAGCTGTCAAACAACCAGAAACTACAGTTATCTGGCATCTACCAGTTCCCATGGGTGCTTGTTAACTCAGAGATTACTGTAGAACTACCCAGTACGATTTTAACGGACATTCATATATACATACATAAATAAGTAAACAGCCACACACATTCTATGTGAAAGTGTGATTTCATTTATTTAAAAAATAAACAAGTAAGCAGCCACACAGATTTCATGTGAAGACATGGTTTTATTTATTTGACTGTTTCGCACCTAATGACTTATCTAGGCATACATAGCTATGTTTGATATAATGTAACAGTTGTACAGTGAAACAGTATAAATTACAACTGAGAGTAAATGTGATATTTTGTTGCAAACAGAGAATTTGCTGATCAATCACGACAATGCAAGATGTCTGTAATATACACTCATTAATTAAAAGAATACCATTACACCTAAAAGTTAAACATAAATAAAAAATGAATACACCCTTGTTTATGTAAAATAGGCAGTCGATTAGATAGCTTATTTATATTTATACATTTTACATACATGCACATACATACATACAAATATTTTAGGCATGGGCAATAATGCCCTTCTAGCTTGCAAATGTACCAGAACAGTCATTTCAGTGAAGAAGACATTCTTAAATTCTAAAGTAGTGCTTACTTTTATTATCATTAGAAATGTTATTCCATGTGTCAGCTACTCTTACAGAGAACAAGTTACTACATCTCTCATTCCTGTATCGTCTCCTACACAGATTGTTTTATTCTTTACTACTTTTTGATAACTGTAAACATTCCTAGAGGTAGTTGTCTCTAATTACTCTCGTCTTAAGGTCTCCACTTAAATATCATTATGAAATGGAGTAAAAAGTTCTAATATTTTAATCTTTTGTAATAACTGAAACTTTCAGATCCATGCATGCCCTTGGTAAATTTTCACTGTGCTCCTTCCAATATACTTACGCTGATTTTATTATAAGGTTTTTAATTATTATTCCATACTCTGGTGCAGCGGTAGCATTGTTGCCTCACAGCAAGAGTTTTCTCCGCTCTTCTCTCTCTGGAGTGAGTGTGGGGGGTGTGTGTGTGTGTGCTCCTCCTCCTCCCTGGTGGCTGGTGGGTGAGACATGACATGTGTAAATGTGTTGCTGCCGTTGAAGAGGATGTCGAGCTGGCACCGCCCGCACATCATGAAAATCTACTACCAATTAGCGGACCAACCATGAGTTCTGCTGACCATTAGAAAAGCCGAAAGACAAACAACAACTCTAATTTGGGTCTAGTGTAACTTACAATTCATCACTTCATCATTTCTGATTTCCAAGACTTTATAAATCTTTTTTTATTTTTTTTATTTTATTATTTTTTTTGTTTTTGCAGCCTATAGTTTTAAAAATGATTATTAACCAATTTACTGGTATCATCATAAAAAAAAAAACCTCAAAGCTGATCTACCCTTATACCCAGGTTATTAAATGAATCCACATTTTAAGTCACAGTTGCTGTATTAAATACTAATTTTTCAATCTATCTCTCTGAAATCCCATAGGCTTTGCTATTGATAAATTTATCAACATATAATTCTCCTCTGCATGCAGGTAACTTTAAATAGGTAAGCAGGTTATTTTGTCCTGTCTGTGACAGATGTAACCTGTTTACTTATTTAAAGTTACCTGCATGCAGACAACAGAGCACCACAAATGAAAAAGATAGATCAGAAAGATGTGATATAAAAAGTTACAGGCTTGAGTGAGAGCTGTATAGGACACCCTGACTGTTACCCAGAGATTCACCTGTCCAGTTACTGTGTCTTTGTCATGTCCTATTTGTAAGCCATGCAGCTATCCATCTTATCAAAATTACATCAGTAAATAGTTGTTCTAATGTACTGACCATTGTTTTGTGTATGATTTTATCAAAGGCTGACATTGTCTGTATAAATTACACCACATCACCACTCATCATTTATAACTGTTATTGTATTATTACAGAACATCATGTTACAGGTAGTTATAGATCTATTTTCAACATATGCATGCTTATATGTAGTTTCAAATCCTAGTCTTCTCAATTCTGATGATACATTATGCAAATTTATTTTATTTATTTTATTTTATTTGCAGTTGTTAACTGGGAAAGTCCATTGGGCCAAAATGAGCCCGTTTTCAATGGAGGCACGGGGAGAAAAGCTCCATATACAATTATTACAAAGCTAATATCAACAAAGTTATCAACAAAGTTAAGTACAATACAGTTTTCAAAACTACTAAAAACAAAGTAATATAGAAGACAGAAAAATAACATTTGAACAAGGTGTAACAAAGCATTGAATGAAATTAAAACAAGTATTTTGTAGTACATAAGTATAATTTGTATAAGTTGTAATTTACATAAGTATAATTAACTTCTCCATTGTTTTTCCACAAAAAGAAAGTAAAATTATGGGTTTCTGTGACTCTGGGTTTGTCAGTTGCCCTATCCCTTAAATATGGGTTGAACAAGTGCATGTCTCCAATCTTAAGTTATGGGTCTCTGTGACTCTGGGTTTGTTCTGTTACCCTGTCCTTACATATGCGTTGAACAAGGGCATGTTTCCAGTCTTAAGTTATGGGTCTCTGTGACTCTGGGTTTGTCCTGTTCCTCTGTCCCTTAAATATAGCTTGAACAAATGCATGTCTCCAATATTAAGTTATGGGTCTCTGTGACTCTGGGTTTGTCCTGTTCCCCTATCCCTTAAATATGGGTTGTACATGTACACATCTCCAATCTTAAGTTATGGGTCTCTGTGACTCTGGGTTTGTCCTGGTCCCCTATCCCTTAAATATGGGTTGCACATGTGCACATCTCCAATCTTGAGGAATCTTCTCATACTTTAATGACATGGTGAATAACATAATACCAAAGTGTTCTCAGGTCATTGTTTCTAATTCTATTTCATCCCTGTACTTTGTGTCCAATGTGCAATTTTATTTTTCAATATAATTTAATTTCAGCATCGAAGTTAACAGGATATTATTAGCACAATTTTCACAACCTTTGTATAACAAACTGTTTTGAATAACATTTTGTAAATGTATTTAATGTATTTATAATCTGTTGTGTTGGAGAATACATTTTACAAAATTTGTTAGTTTGTAGGTTTTCAGTCCTACCACATATTGTGTGTGTGTGTGTGTGTGTGTGTGTGTGTGTGTGTGTGTGTGTGTGTGTGTGTGTGTGTGTGTGTGTGTATTTATATAGATGTATATAATGATTTTCTATTATGTGCAATGTCTTTATATAAGTTTTTTCCAACATTTTCTGAATGTTGTCTCACACTAAGTTTAATTTGTCTGTCCAGTTTTATTAGTTTGGTCTTCAAAGTTATAGTTATAGTTTGCTCTCACTTCCATTTCTTATATGTTTATCTATTATTGTGCTTGAATTCCACTTCTGCATTTTGCCAAACTGTTTGACATCCCTTCAGAAAGTGGTATAATACTTTCTTGTATTTTCCATTTTCTGTTTGTATCTTGTACCATGGAGGTCAGGTTGTGACTGAAGAGAGTCTGTCAGCCAGTCCACTTACATAGTTACCAAACTGAAATTAATATGTAAACAAACAAAGAGCTGAATAATGGAAATAAATTAAAAGATTTCATACAGAGCTTAAAGTTTATTTCATGGTACCTTAGAGAGTACAGTACAAATCTATTTGTTATTTTACTTTTTTATTAACATGCACAATTAAATGTTTGCTTACAGGTACCATATCACTTGTGTACATTGTTGGTACTTTTACAGGACATAAAACACAGTAGGCGGGTATTCAAAAATTAAAAACAGCACACTGTGTAACGCTAAACTTTGCAGTAAGTGTTATCATGCAGGCATACCTCTCAAACTCTTAGAGCAAGAAATCTGGACAAAGCCATAAATAATAGGGGGAAGGCCCAAAAATAGGGACATTCTGTAAATATTGCTTTTACAAACTTAGAACATTGATAGAATAACAGGTTTTGCATTAGCATGGATTTTCTGAAGGGTATAAAGTCTGAAACTCAAATGTCTGTCATTATTTTCTGACTTCAGTCCTCAATTATTTGCCAGAAAACCACAATTTTATAATACACTGACCAAAAATATGAGGCAAAAATCTGGACAGTCTCAAAAAAATGTATAGTTGAGAGGTATGCATGCAGGACATATCTATTTCAGAGACATTTGTAGCACAATCATGAGTGTGAACATTTGTGCAGTCATTAGTATATACTTTCATAAGCACTATATTTGTAGGTGAACATGAAAATATTTTATTTTTGATCTGTGTGAATATGGATGCTAGTATCAACCACATGAATAAATTGTCTATGTGCATGCATGCACACAGGCATATGCATTCACATTACTCAGTCAAAAACACAAAAATTGGCATATATACATGCATGTATACATACACATATGTATGTAAGTGTGTCTAATTATAGATTGAGATACATATGTAAATATGCAGGTACAAAAGAAGTCACAAATCATGTTTTACATTTGCCATTACTATTTTAAATGATTTGGGTAGTAATAATGATAATCAGCAATGAGTTTGTTTGATGTTTTGTGTTTTGAACAAATTCATTGATGATTATTCATTGTACACACACACACACATATATATATATATATATATATATATATGTGCATGCTCAGAACACATTATTGATTAAATTCAGAGGTAGTTACACAAATGTGGGTGTGGATAAAAGAGTGGAAAACAGGGACAGTACAGTAATGTGATGCAGGCTAGTCAGCAGACAGATGCACTAAAACTATAATTCCAAGTTGTAGGATAACAGCAGAACTGTTTGTGTTGTTGGGGAAAGTGAACTGACAGAAATCTCTGTATACACTGTATGAATGCTGTACTACCTGGCATAATAATACTGTATTCCATAATAAGTCATCATGGCTACATTACTCTTTAATGTTGAACTGACCCTCAGCATTATGTCAGACATTTGCATAGACCTAAAATGTGCCATCAATGCACTGCCGTACCTTGTGTGTACTGTTGTGGACATTTGACAAGGTGATGGCAGTCCTATACTTGGACTGAGACAACACGTCCTTGTTTTCATTTGATGTATTCAGGTATGGGATGTAGCACTTTATGGCTTATCATTAGTGCATAGCAATGAGAGCAACACCAGATGGGACATAATGAGTGAGAGCAATGCTCTGTCACTGGCATGATATCTGTAGTCTAGCTGTCTAAACAATACATTTTGTGTGAGCACACTATTTCTCATTCTGGATCATGCAAAAGTGTACTGGCAGACCTTATGTAGATGTTGCTGCTCATTCATGTCATGCTAAGGTCTTCCTGGATGACAGCACTGCATCTGTATATGTTTTTAGGTTTTGTCACTTCTCTGAACTACACAACACTGTGTTATGTGATGATATCATGTAGCCGATGTACAAAGTCAAAAAGTCAAAAGTGAAAGTAAACTTTATTGGCATTCAGAAATCACACAAGTGCAAAAACTGAATGAAATTCCATGTCTCCAGACTCAATGTGCAGACAACATATAGACTATTTTCACAGACATTTACACATATAAAACCTAGCTATTACATCACAGACATGCAGACAGACAGACTAATACTGCACATAATTAGAAACGCATTGTAACAGTTTTACAGACATGATTAACAGGTCTGTGAATATCATTCATGGGTCTGATCAAGGATACTGGTTTGGTAACATGTGGTGATGCCAAAATGAAAGCAGTGTGCACATTTAAGTTCACAGGGTCATGGGTTAACAGCAGGCTATTGATCCAGAGGAACACCAGTAGCCTGGCCACAATATCCCATACTGTAAGTACCCAGTGGTATGACTAATTTATATCTAATTTTAGGCCCCTTTCAATGACAGCTTCAGGGGCCAGACCTGGGCTGTAATTGTGATTGCCCATCCATTCATCCTGGTTATGCTTGAAGAGGGTTAGTATATGTATATGTATATATATATATATATATATATATATATATATATATATATATATATATATATATATATGTATGTGTGTGTGTGTGTGTGTATATGTATATATATATATATAGATATATATATATATATATATATAGATATATATATATATATATATATATATATATATATTAAACTGATGAAATACACTGGAACCAGGAATAAAGACAATTGCTACAAGTAGAATTACCTGGTGACTATGCACGGGGAAAAAACACACTAACACAGGGTAGATTTGAGCACTTTCATTCTCAGTTTTAGTTATCCAACGAACTTCTTCAGAAATCTACTTTAAGCAACATGCTACACTTAAATACCATTTTGAAAGTTGTCTTTTTTATTTTTAACCTACTTCTGTCCGTGACAAATTCTATATAAAATGCATTGTATACATCAGTGTCTTACACAGTAATGTATAGTTTATTTAAATAGAAGCTCATTGCTAACCGGTGTCCTGCCTTTTCCTACATTCTACTATAGCTGATTTTGGTTATTATATGTATTTTTCTGGATTCCAACGTGTTTTTGTTAAACAAATTTGTAAGGAAACAAATTTCATGTATTTGCAAATCACTAGAAGAAATGCTCATTGCAGGTTGCCAGTCTAATGGCCCTACAGCCTTTTTAAGCCCAAGGACTAGAAAGCCTTTGTTGTACGCCTGTGCCTTAGAACATCTATAAGCTGCTGCTGTCCATAAACGCCACAGGTGATACGCATGGGTGAATTTATGATTTCCCATTCATTGGTCCAAATGTTATTTGAATAGGCTTAAAGAAGAGTTCTGTTTCACATAAATGGCGAGTCCTTTCCAGAAAATGGGTAATCTCTCAAGCACACACCTGTTCCTCCAACATACTTTGCTTATGTCACAGATGAGGTTTAGGTCCTTAGAATGGGTAATCGTTGTGCTGTTTGTTTTGCGAGTATTTGGCATAGTCTGTAGGAGATACAGGGACAAGGGTTTGAGGTGATCCACATAGGACATGTTATTTACACCCTGTATTCTATTAATGAGGAATCTCTGTGGCCACTATAGTTGTTGCAAATGCCTGGTCAGGTACATGCTGAAGAGTGCACTGTACTCAAATATTTGTTTAATGAGGGCTAAGCATAGTGGGATTATGATCTCCTTAGATCTGGATGCCATGCCATAACTTATAACTTACCCCACATAGAAGGTTTTCTCACCACCATGGACACATGGTGATCAAAGTTCAGGTTACTGTCAACCTGAGTTATCAAGTCCATCACCACTGGGTCTACTCTTAGGTGAGTGTTATCAATGTTGCAATCTGCAGGGGTGGTTTTCTTCCTAAAGAGTATAAATATGCATTTTTTGGCATTGAGTATTAGGCCATGTTTCTGGCACCAGTTACTTTGCTCTCAGACCCTCCTCAAGGGTATCTACATCTTTGGAGGAATCAGTCATTGCACCCAACTTCAATCATCTGCAGATTTGGTCACCCAAAGACCCTCCATATTTGCTATGACTTCAGTGAAGTGTATTCCAAACAGGAGCAGTCCAAGTGCCGAGTCCTGTAGAACAATACTAGTAACAGGCCTAGCCTACTGGTGGAGGTGGAACCCCCCCCCCCACAATTTCATGTGTCCTATTCATGAGCCATTTGACTATCCATCGGGCTACTGTGTAAGTCCCTCTTGAGGTATATTGACATTGTTTGGAGATTCAGTGATTGCACCTCATTTGCAGTCAACAGCAAACTTAGTCACAGCCCCCCTGTTCAGGCCTGAACTTCAGAGAAGTATATTCCAAACAATAGGGGGTCCAGCACTGATCCCTGTGGAACCCCACTGCTAAAGGGTATGCTGGTTGAGGTAAAGTCCCCAACTTTTAGTGTGATCTATCAGTGAGCCAGTTAGCAACCCAACTGACAAGTAAGGGTTGATATTTAACTGGGAGAGTTTATCAATGATGCCTGAATGTGGGACTGTGTCGAAGGCCTTTGCTAATTTAACATAGGTCGTATGCACAGATGTGCCTTCATTTATGGTGCTGGTGATGTTTTTGAAGATGTCTACCAGGTTTAACAGGCATGACCTGTATTTGACAAAACCAAACTGTTGGATCAAGGGTTTGGAGATTACCTATGTGATTATTCATTGGGTCCATGATGATTTGTTCCATGGCCTTACAGATAAGGCTGGTTAAGCTTTAATACTCTTGTCAAGTGGCATATGACAAATGGAAAAAAAACTCTTAGTTGTAAAACTAGCAATAAAGGGTCAGTGACACAAATGCTGTTAGGCACAGTTATACTGTCACCTTAGTCAAAATACCTCCTGCATGCCAGTGTGCATGTGTATATGTATATATCCACTATATATGTGTGTCTACATATATATATATATATATATATATATATATATATATATATATATATATATATATATATATATATATATGTGTGTGTGTGTGTGAGAATGTGGTTTTACAGCCACTTGAATATAAACTTAGATTACATTTTGCATGCACACAGATAGGAAAAAATATGGAAATGCAGAGAGACATTTGTATTTTATAGTGTTAATCAATAAGCTTTATGAAAACGCCACCTCTTTTGTAAAGATTAGTGCTTTGTTATCTAGTTCATCAAAAGTGTTGAAAGGTACAAAACAAGGATGTCCCTTGTCTCCATTATTTTTTGCTCTCATCATAGAACTATTTGCCAACTATATTAGAAACAACATAAGTATTAAAGGCTGTAAACTAAATGATGAACTCTCTTCTAAAATTCAGCTTTTTGCTGATGATTTATTAATAACTTGTGGGGATGTTGAGGCTTCAAGGGATTACTTAGTCAGTGCTCTAGACTTATTTGAAAGTATATCAGTGTTAACATTCAATCACAACAAAACTCAAACATTTTTGATAAGAAAGTCACCATAAAACTAAATTCTTGCAAATACTTTAACTGGGATAGTACACATATTAAATATTTAGGTGTTATCACTGAATCCAAGCATAAAAAGTCAATTTCAGTTAACAATCAACACCTAATTAATTCAATTCTAAACTTAACAGACAAATGGAACAGACTCTTCTTTACATTTGAAGACAGATTAACTTTAATTAAAATGATAATACTACCTACAATTATATTCATTAGTCAAGCATTAATTCTTCCCACACTTAAGAAAACTATAAAGAAAATTAATGATATTTTAGTCAAGTTTCTTTGGTACCCCAAACAACCCAGAATATCCTTATGTTGGCATACACCAAGCTGGGAAGAAGGTGGTATTGGTTTCCCTAATATTGATTTCTACTTAATCTTAGTTATTATTAATACAGTACTCTTGTGGATCAATACTTTATATACATCTTGCTGGAAGTTAATTCATGAAAACTTATTAAATAGTAATAAAATATTATTAGACCCTCTTATTAAAATAGAAAGAAATATCTTGATACGGATATTAAAAACATACATACAGAACGATAAACAGAAATTCATACTCTCTACCCTTATAAATCAGGTATTATTATTTTTTAAAATAATTATGTATTCTAATCATCTAACTAAAAACCTAATAATAACCATAGTTCCAATTGCTTTTGCTAGTGAATGCTTCATTTCCTTTGATGCAAGTAAAACGTTAGAGCTTAAAAGGAGTAATTTACTATACTGGATTCAGATTTTGTCTACCAATAAAATTTACTCTCCAGATTACTTGATTGCTAGATACAGCCTACAAAATTGTAATTGAATTGATAGTCAAACATGCAGAGAATTCATCCAAAGCAAATTTATATTAACAGTAGAAGCACATAATAAAAATATGCCTAAAATTTTAGATTTCTTCTCTATCATTAATAATGGGACTTTTAAGAGTACCTGGTTCATATCCAAAATATATACAATTATTAGAAGTGCTTTCAGATCTACAGATATATCTTTTTGGAATGATTCCACTAAAATAAATAAAGAAGAATTTATAATTAATGATAAAAAAACTCTGAAATCAGCAGAAAGATCCACATCTTCTCCTTACTGGAGAATATATACATGGAAGTTCCTACATAGATGTTTCTTAACACCACATAAAATGCCAATAATGTATAAAAAAGATAATATAAAATGGTGGAGATGTGGATCACCTCATGCTGACAGTTTCATATGATTATTAGTTGTAGAATAGCATCTTCCTTTTGGACAGATTTTAGATATTCATGTAAAGCTCTGTGGACTGATAATTGCATTGCTTCTGACTGTCTGATATTATTTAACATACCAATTCCTTAAGTCATACCTAAAAACAAAATACCTCTATTATGGTCAACTTTATCTATAGTAAGGAAAGCAAAGAATTGGAAATCTAATGCTACTCTTATTTAATTCTGGATTTATTAATTTAGCCAAATCAGTATGTAACAGTGAAATTTCTACCATAAAATGAGAACAAATAAAGTAACTCATCAATTAATTGCTTGGAAGAAATTGCTTAACTTGTTAGAGAAATATTAAATATTTTCTCTTTTTGTATGTACATTGTTATGGACGTTGTATATAGTTTTCTTATGACTGCAGTTGTAAATACTTTCTTTGGTTATTGTTTTGTAAAAATAAATAAAAACATTTGAAAAAATGAAATAAGAATGCATTATTCCTAAATTAGTAATAGTTTTTATTACAACAATAATAAGCTTTCAGTTTTAGAATTTTAAAATAATATACACAGCCAGTGATCACTGAATTCTAGGATTGTCACCACCAGTGGTAATGGAACTGGAAAAAGACTATGGCCAAGGTGACCCAGCTTTGATTATCAGCTTGGACACTTCATGGTGTGAACAGGGCAAGGTAGGTGGAGTTACAAATGACACACAGAGCCACAATCCCTCAGAGGTGGGTGGAGTTGCACAGGGAGTGCTGGGAGTGGGCTTACAACTTTCAAAGTCAAGGCCTAGTGGAATCCTTCATTAGTGAGTACATGGGAGCCAACACTTACAGGGAGAGGGCATTGAGAGTTCTTGTGGTTATGGGGTAGCCTGCCTCTCCAACCTGGGCTGGGGGTTATTGACTTAGAAAAAAAATATTCTCATTACTACAATACTGGTGAGAGCTCAGTGCCCTAAATGTCTGCCTGAATGATGGCACTTCTAGATGGCTGTCTCCCTAGTGGATCTGGACTGATAAGGGTAGCTGGATGGTTGGCAGTCAGAAGGAAGAAGCACCTAGGAAAATGTTTATTGGATTCTAAGAACATGAACTAAAATTGCTAAAAATGCATTAATTATTAGAGATTGGTTCTATGACAGCAAGGGAATTCATCAGTGACTCTAGTAAGGATCTACCTGAGAAAATTGCAAAGGTACCTTAGAAACAGATGATCTTAACACTCTCTGTATCTGGATATCACAATCCCACTCTTGTTCCATATCAACAAGGCAAACTTATGATGGAGAAGCCAAGATCATCTCAGTCCAGTGACTCACACCACTGATTCCTTGAGCATAATCTGGGGGGGGTCATGTGATGTAACAGGGGATCCAGGGGGATCCAGGGCATTTGTGAGGACAATATGAGGAAAAGCACATAATTGTAAAAGAGATGATGGCTGTATTACTAAAAACATTCAAACCACTCTTGATAAGGGGCATCCACTCTTATGTACTCTACAGTGTGAAAATTCAAGATTGGGATATAGGCCAGGCATCAGAACTGAAACTCAAGGCATCTTATATCCCATCACAGGTTTTAGCAGGTAATTTAAGCAGACCACTGTCAGATCTCCATATGGATGCTGAGAAAAGATGTGCACTTTGATATGACTCATAGGTGGCTCATGCTAGAAGTACAACTCCTTTGCTTCTCCAGAGAACCAGCAACTCAGTAAGTTTGTGACAGGACAGCATCTCTGGGATAGTGGAAACAGATGCCTTCTCTACTTCATGTATAGTTCTGTTTCTTAGTGCCTTCTCTCCAACATACTTATTTGACCCTCCGAATTTTACTGAAGGTAAAGAAGGAGAAACCAACAGAGCCAAAAATAGCCATTTTGGCCTAGACAACACTTCTTTTCCCTCCTAATGTGTATAACAAGGGTACAAATGATATTGTTACCTCAGCCAGTGGACATCCTGTTAACACAGAAGAAAGAGTCCTTACTATATCCCAAAGTCAAAACTCTAATTTCTACTGCATGGATGATTTAGTACTCATCCCTTCCAGGCATAGATTCTCAGAGGAAGTGATGCATATAATAAGGGAGAGTAGGAAATGAAACACAAGAAAATCATACCTAGCAAAGTGTTAGAGATTCTCTGGTACTGTGATAGATGATCAGGACCCTATTTCAGCTGAAACATCCCTGATTCTTAACTGTTAGACAGATATTTTCAAATTAGAGCTATATCAACCCTTCCTGAAGGCATTTGTTTCACTTGTCTCAACTTGCCCACCTTTAATCTCTCCGTTATACTATTTATTGCCAGTCAAGCAATTCTTAACCACACCTTCTAGTCCTTATTCTCTGTGAGCCTTCTTGAGCTGTTTACTACAACAGTGAATATTACCAAGAGCATAGCATTGCTGTGTTAGGAGCATTCCATAATTCCTGATGTTTGACTCATTATGCACTCTTACAGTCTGTATTCCCTCCCATCATCTCTTCTGTAAACTGATTTGACATCCTAGGGTTGGAGTGGGTATGGCCCCCCATTCTCGCCTTGCTTCTTACTTCTCCTCAAGATTGCTTCTTACCTCTTACTCTGCAAAAGAGCCCAGAGAGGCAGACTGGGGTCTTGTGGGTGAATGCTTGCCCTCAATATAAGTACTCCTGGATCCAACTGTACATTGAGGCATACGATTTCTTTTGTCTAGACTTGGCAAGAACAATCAGAATATGGTATTGACCAATGCTCCACTACCACAAACATCATGATGTCCAAGTGGGAAGGAGGGAGAAGTTAAATCTCAGGATGTTAGGCCAGCTGTTGAGCTCCTGCAAGCAGGAATCCCACTGGTGGCTATTGCAACAGCAAATATATCCAAGCGTCTACAATTGGATGAGGTGCATGGCAAAGAGAGAGGTGGTGAAGGCTAAGGATAAGGCGTATGAAGAGTTGTATAAAAGGTTGGATACTAAGGAGGGAGAAAAGGACCTGTACTGATTGGCTAGACAGAGGGACCGAGCTAGTAAAGATGTGCAGCAGGTAAGGGTGATAAAGGATAATGAGGGAAACATACTCACAAGTGAGGAGAGTGTGTTGAGCAGATGGAAAGAGTACTTTGAGGGGTTGATGAATGAAGAGAATGAGAGGGAGAGAAGGTTGGATGATGTGTGGATAGTGAATCATGAAGTGCAGTGGATTAGCAAGGAGGAAGTAAGGATAGCTATGAAGAGGATGAAGAATGGAAAGGCTGTTGGTCCAGATGACATACCTGTGGAAGCATGGAGGTGTTTAGGTGAAATGGCAGTGGAGTTTTTAACTAGATTGTTTAAGAAAATCTTGGAAAGTGAGAGGATGCCTGAGGAATGGAGAAAAAGTGTCTTGGTACCAATTTTTAAGAATAAGGGTGATGTGCAGAGCTGTAGTAACTACAGAGGGATTAAACTGATCAATCACAGCATGAAGTTATGGGAAAGAGTAGTGGAAGCTAGGTTAAGAAGAGAGGTGATGATTAGTGATCAGCAGTATAGTTTCATGCCAGGAAAGAGCACTACAGATGTGATGTTTGCTCTGAGAGTGTTGATGGAGAAGTACAGAGAAAGTCAGAAGGAGTTGCACTGTGTCTTTGTGGATTTAGAGAAAGCATATGACAGGGTGCCTAGAGAGGAATTGTGGTATTGTATGAGGAAGTCGGGAGTGTCAGAGAAGTATGTAAGAGTGGTACAGGATATGTACGAGGGTAGTGTGACAGCGGTGAGTTCTGCGGTGAGAGTG
>NC_056750.1:510120686-510143186 GCF_019279795.1 Protopterus annectens
ATGATACATAACTTCATGAATTACTGCAAGTCATTGTACTTAGAAGGTATTATTGATGCTCAAAATATAACTTTAACAAATGATGATATATAAACGCTTATCATTACATATTAATGGCTTAAATAAGAATGTCAAAAGAGCTGGTTTAATTAAATTCATTAAAATGCACAGAGCTCAGATAATCTTCTTGCAGGAAACCCACTTGCTGGAGAAGGATTTGTAAAAATTATCATTTAATGGTTTTACAGTTCTCACGGATTCCTGCTTTAGAGCCAAAAGGAGAGGTACTCTTATACTATGGAATAATACTTATATACTACCTAAAATTTTAAACACCTTTTCAGATAAAGATGGAATGTTAAGCTTAGTAGTGCTAAAAGTTAATAAGAAATGCTTCACACTGGTAAACTCATTTTGGATTCC
Organism: Protopterus annectens; assembly: GCF_019279795.1. NCBI lineage: Eukaryota > Metazoa > Chordata > Ceratodontiformes > Protopteridae > Protopterus > Protopterus annectens. The sequence goes on from NC_056750.1 coordinate 510,121,110, forward strand.
TGGTCTAGGAACTAAATATGTGAAGAAATACTTGGATATTATTACTTTACATGCAAAGGGAGAAATTATTCTGGTGGGAGATTTAAATTGCTTGTTATCAGATGATAAAAATAGTAAGGTTAAACTAACAACACAAGCTAAAAAGGTAAACAGTTTTATAGCCTCAATGAATTTTAGAGACATACATAATTTAAGAGTTCAAAATTCACTTCAATACACTCATTATTCTTTCCAATTTGGCACACAAACTAATACTGATAAGATTTTTGTGTCTAATACTCTTTACTCTAAAATAAGTGATGTTGCAATACAGTCATGTCCACTCCCTGACCACAATGCCTTTTTGTTCAGCTTGACTGTGAAAAAAGATATGATAATTTTTCAAAGAATCCCAGCCTATGTTACTAAGTTAAAATGTTTTAAGGAGTGGTTATTAAAATAAATAAATGCATTTATGGAAAACAACAATAATGGTGAAGTAACAGATATCATACTCTGGGATGCATTAAAAGTTCACATCTTTAGTGGAGTTAAAGCTTGGTATTTTCAAAGAAGAAAGGAATGGGACAAGGAACTTTCTGATTTACAAGCCAAAATAGATAAGTTGAAACAAAATTTAAAATCAAATGATAAAGCAGTATTTACTGAAATTTCTAAGCTAAACCACAAATATTTAAAAATATTGAATCATAAGGTTGCTATAAGCTTAGAAAAGATTAAACTACAGTCCTATTCAGTAAACCCCAGACATTTACATAAACTAGCTATCAGATCCAAACAAATTAATAAACAAAATCACATTAATGAAATTAAATACAAGAATAATAACACAGTAAAAAGAACAACTGATTTAGGAGGTATATTAGAAGACTTTAGAAATCATTATCAGTCAATCAATGACATGCAATCACCACTAGATTCAGATGATGTAATAGATACATTTCTACAAGAAAATATCAAGACTAAACTCAAAACAACAAAATAGTACCCTAAATAAACAAATAACCTTAGCAGGAGTGAAAGAACAAGTTAAAAAAACTGAAGGATAATAAAGCCCCAGGGTTAGATGAGATAATCCCAGAAATATATAAAATGCTTCCAGAGTACACAATAAAGTTATTATTAAACACATTCTCCATGGTTAAACAAGACTTAATTTTCCCTCCCTCATGGAAGTACTCAATAATTTCCCCATTCTTAAACAAGGTAAGGACCCCCAACTATGTGCATTCTATAGACCCATATCATTGTTAAATATTGATTATAAAATGTTCATGTCTATCCTGGCCAAAAGACTAAAGAATATATTACCCAGTATAAAACACTTTGATCAAACTGACTTTATCTTACATAAAAAAGTACATGACAATATTATTAAGCTACTGTCTTTAATAGACATTGCAAACAAAACCAAGAAACAATTAACTATTATTAGTCTGGATGTTGATAAGGCGTTTGATTCCCTTAGTTGGTCATACTTACAAAAAATCTTTAAAGAATTTAACTTTACTTCTGATTTCACTAAACTGATATTAAATATTTATAGCGATTCTAAAGCATTTGTTAAGATTGGTTCATGTCTATCATCCCCAGTAAAAATTCATAAGGGAACTAGACAAGGTTGCCCTCTATCCCCATTATTTTTTGCTATATCAGTGGAACCTTTTGCTTCATTTATTAGAAATAACCCAAATATCAAAGGATTTTAATTTAATGAGGGATACTGTCCAAAAGTTCAGCTTTTTGCTGACGATATTCTACTAACATCCAGTGACATAGAAGGCTCTTTACAACATATCATGAATGCCATAACTCTATTTGGAAAAGTCTCAGGGCTCAATTTTAATCAAAATAAAACCAAAACAATTTTAATCAATAAGAAAATAAATAGCAATTTGCAAAAATACAATACATTCAACTGAGAAAACGGTAAGATAGATTACCTAGGAATAAGTATTAAGAATAAATGGAATGAGACTATTAAATTTAACTTCACTAAACTGGTAGCTATAATCAGTGACTTGACTAAAAAGTGGAACAAAATGTTTTTCACCATGGAAGACAGACTTACATTAATAAAATTTTTTATTTTGCTCAAGACTTTATTTTACATACAATCATTGATTTTACCTCCTCCTAAGAAATTCTTTAAACAAATAGATTCCCTATTACTAACTTTTCTATGGTTCCCAAAAGAAACCAAGAATAGCCTATAAATGGCATGTTAGAGCCTGGGACAGTAATGGGATTGACTTTCCCAACATAGAATTATATTCCAAATCTGTTATTATTAACATAATACTACACTGGATTTCATCCATATACATCTCTAGCTGGAAACAACTACATGAAATACATACAACTTCCTCTGAGAACTCAGAAACCCAGTTTAAGGAAACCTTTGGAATTAACAAAATATTTTGGATACTCAGTGAATATTGATTATATAATAAATTTAGGCACTTCTCACATGGTATAAACCAAATATTTTATATTTTCAAAAATATAATCGACAACAATTATAGTCTAGAGAACACCTTTTTCATTACATTTCCCATAGCTTATACACCAGATTGCCTAGATACTTTCAATATCAATAAGATGCGGAATCTTAAAGAGAATAATCTAAAGTTTTGGCACCAGTTTATAGACAATAAGAACATCCAACCAATGAACTTTCTCTTAGCCAGATATAATGTCTGTCAAGATAATTGGCTCTGTATTCAATTTTTAAGACAGTTTGTTGAAAATAAAGTGAGAGTGTCAATAAATCTGGAAATTGATATTATGCCAAGATTGATACAACTATTCATATGGTGTAGCTCGATGAACACTGAACATAAATTAAGCATATCACCTGTATATAAAATCCTACGAGAAGACTTGATTACTTTTGACCAAGCTTTTTGGAATTACTCCATAAAGATTAATGGTGAACCTTTATCTAATGATAATAAGAAACAGTTATTAAATTCAATAAAAAACACTTCATTATCTTTATATTGGAGACTATATACCTGGAGATTTATTCATAGAAGCTTTTACACTCCACACAGAATTGACCTTATAACCAAGAGTAATGAAAGCAAATGCTGGAGGTGTGGTGATATTCTTGAAGCCAACTGGGTTCATATGTTCATTGAATGTAGAACTCTCACACAATATTGAAGTGATTTTAGACATTTCGCAAAAGCCCTGTGGTCTGATAACTGTCAAATTACTAGCTCTTCGGTATTATTCAATGTCCCTACCCCAAGTGTAATTCCTAGACATTAGTTACCTGTTCTTTGGTTAATTCTAGCTATTGATTGAAAAATAATTACATTGAACTGGAAAAATAAGCAAAATCTTATGTTTACTGAGTTTATTTCAATAGCAAAATCTGTATGCAAAAAAGAAATGCAAACTATTTATCAGAGATCATCAAATGTAACACACAAAAGACGAGCTTGCCAAAAATTGGAGAGATTGTTAGATAAATATTGATTACCTTTCTTGGATAAAATAAATGTTTATCATGGATGTTTGTATATAGTGTAAATAGTTATTATGTTTTATATTGTTTATTTTTAATACTTTATGTCCATGTTTAGTAACAAAATTTAATAAAAATGTTTTTGGAAAAATAAATTGACAGTCTCAACTAGATAGAACATTATTTAACAGAAAGTTCTAAAAAATACATTGCTTCACCTTCCCCCTTCCAACTCTCCCCTATGTAGGCACGATTCTAATTATAAACCAGACCAATGTTGTTGAGCAATGCTTTAACAAATTAGCCAAATCTGCTGCTAATGTGACCTCACTCCCGGACTCTGTATCAGCTACTTACCACACATTAACTTATTCATAAACCTGAAAAATGCTCTAGCCTAACTCACATCCTTCAGTACTACTCACCAAACAGGCCCCTTCACTCAGTAAATAAAAAAACACTACTCCTAATAACTAAATCAAACAGTTCTGATGGTTACTCTTGCTATTCCTCCGACATCTCTAAAATCTGGACCTCATCCCTTTTGTGCTTAAACAAAAAACTCAAGTGAAATCTTTCAAGTGGCTGTGTTCCTGTTCAACTACTGACTAGATAAAATTTTCTATCCATCAACACAGTGTAATCTTGACTATGCTATCCATACATCTCAAACTCTTAATGAAGAAATCTGGACAAAGGCTAAAATAATGGGTACAATGGCCTAAAGTAGAGACAGATTTTAAATATTGCTCTTATAAACTTAGTTGCTAGAATAACAGGATTTGTGTTAACATGCATTTTCTGAAGGGTCTATATTATCTAATCGACCGCTTAGCTTGTCAAATGCCTAAATGTCGACAGCTAAGGGTCGAAAACTTACAATCTCGAATGGCCAGGTAAGCAAATCCTTTCATCAGGAAAGAATTCACTTGGCCATTATCGGGAATTTGCCCTTTCCCCAATGTAGAGCAATCTTGGAGTTGGTATATTTAATTAGCACAGCCCCCCACATCGGGGTGAGTGGGTGGCAAAGTGCCCTAATTTTTTACGGCTTGGAAGTTTATGTTAGTGGGGTATGGCCAAGCGAATTCTTTCCCAATTAAAGAATTTGATTATGTGGCCATTCAAGATTGTAAATTTTTGACCCTTATCTGTCAACGTTTAGGTGTTCAACAAGCTAAGCAGTCAGTTAGATAATATATACCCTTTTCTGAAGGATGTGAAGTCTGAAACTCAAATGAACATCATTATTTAAAGATTTCAGTCCTAAGTGATTTGCCAGAAAACTACAAATTTTATAAGAAACAGATAAAAAATATGAGGCAAAAATCTGGACATTCTGCGAAAATCTTGACAGTTGAGAGTTATGAATTTTTATCCCCTCGCCTTGTCTAAGGAGCCTGCACTGATGTAATAACTCTACAGCCTGTGCCTCCATCATCCATTCTTCCTAAATCACTTACTTTCCTTTCCTCTTTCCTTAAGACTTTCCACACATCTCCCACTTATTTTTATTATACCCTGTCATTCCCCTTCAACTTTTCCTGGCTCACTACCTTGATTTTTCTCTTTCCATCCTCTATTATCTCCTTTCACATCATTATCTAATATCTCCCTCCACCCAGCCACAAACTGCACACTGGTACTGTTACAGTCTCTCATCATGACAATAATCCTACATTCCTTTACTCAAACTTTCCTAACCTTCCTCTCATCCTACTTATTTACTAATCATCTGTTTGACCTTTACCACATCCAATGCATGATGTGGTAAAGGTCTGTTCTGGCACTTCTACCTGTTTTCCTGGTGTTGCCTCACAAATTTGTCTTACTTGCTCCTCCTGCACACTGCTGCATAACTAACATTTTCACCACTACGTTGCTTAAATATTTTTTCCTATAACATCACTTTTTAAAAGCTTGCCCTTGCAAATGGCTTTCTCTTTTCTTCCTTTCCATTTTCTTTGTTTTTTATTTAAACTATTGTCAGTAGCGTAGCTAGGATAGGGTGTGACCAAGTGTTCTTTTCCATACTGATATGGTGGTACAGAAAGGAACTTGGGCTTGGGTTTAATGTCTTTTTTTTCACTTGAAGACCTGGGGGAAGTGGATTGGCTCCTGTACTGCAGAAAGACAATCAGCTTTCTGCAATCTTTTGGGTTTTTTTGTCTCTTCACTTGAAGCTGCATTACATAAATGTTGGCATTATATGCTGATGTCTCACTACTTTTACATTTCTGGATCACAGTCAATCCATTTGGACTATCATCTTTTAATACTTGTTCAAATTAGTCTCAACTTCCTTAATGCATTATATGGCATCTGTTTGGGAGGGCAAGCAAGCCGAATTCATGTCATAGATTTGAAAACCAAAGTAATGAATTCCTAGCATGCAAAACAAGCAAAATGAAAACCCATGATCTCCAAACCAATGTCACAACAAAACACAATACAAGGAAACCAGACACAATTTGAAATATGCACACACACACACACACACACACACACACACACACACACACACACACACACACACACACACACACACACACCATTTTACAAGAAATATTAAATATTCTACACAGTTTTTTTCAGGGTGGTCTGCCCTATGCACACCCATGGAGGGCTTTATTCACCCTCCTTTAGATACACATGTATACTAACACAATTTTCATGCAAATCTTAGCGAACAGAACAAGTCCCTAAACTATGCTATTCTCTGGCTGTTCACCTTTGTTTACTTGATAATATATGCTGTTTAATACAGGAGCTGAACATTGCAGCAGAAGGAAACTTGCTGTTAGAGGCAGATTCTTCGGTTAACGCCAACAGATATCATAAAACAATACCTGAACACTAATCCACACATTAAATCTTTCAGTCTCAGAACCAATCAGCAACTTGGCCTGCTTTACATGGCAAACAAATTCATTACAGGTCATACCAGAGTAAGAAATGACAGAATTTATTTCATCACATTTATTGTATACCTTGTGAAATTCTTTCTAATTAGCTCCCAGCCCTCAAGCAATGCTGTAATAAGATAATATAGCTGCATTAGCTTTAAAACTTACCTTTATGTTTCAGTTAAATCACTACGGTGGCTACAACTTAACATAGTCATGTTACCGCTAAGATTGTTTGTAAAGAGCAATATTTTTTAATTAAGTCTGCTAAGGAATGGTATAGCCTGTCTCTCCCCAACATGCCTCCTACTTAAAATCATTTTATGACTTCAATATTTTCATTAGTTGTGTGTAATCTTTGGAACAACCTTGCAGCAGTTATTCATCAAATTTCTGCTAAGTATCCACTCAGAAAAGCTCTTTATAATCTACTGATTACAGACTAGTCCTGAATGCACCTCACATTGCATTTCTCTTCTGTTCATCTTTATAGGTTCATAGGTGTTAACTAGGCTAATGGCCCTGGAGCCTTTACAAGCTTAGCCCATATGATTATCCTGGCATCATGCCAGCCAACCTTAGTTCCCAGTGCCTCTGTCAAGTAAACCCACTGGAGTGATCCCTGGGGTGAATGTTCTATTTCCCATCCACTCATCAAGATTTCTCTTGAAGAGGGCCAGTGAGGTGCTCTGCATGACATGTATGGGAAGTCTATTCTGTAGCATGGGCAGTCTCCGGGTTATGAACTTCTCCTCCAGCATGTTTTGTTGATTATGGTAATGAGGTTGAGGTCTCTGGAGCGTGTGGTGTGGAGGGATTGGGATTTCTTTAGATGTAGTATTTCTAACAGAGCTGGGTCAGACATGGCTTTGTAAGTCAAGCAGAGGGCGCCTCTAAGTAGGCAATATGAGACAGAAAATAGTTGGAGTTTTTTGTCTGTCCATATAGGATAAATGTTTAAGGCCTAGGATCATCTTTGTGAGGTACTTTTGTGGCTTCTCCAGTTGTTGCAGGTGTTTAGTGAGGTACATGCCAAATGGGGCATTGTACTCAATGATTGGTCTAATGAGGGAAGGGTAGAGGGAAACAATAACCTCTTTCTTCCTGGATGCAAAACCCTTAGTAATGAGATGTGCCACATAGAAGGATTTTCTGACCACAGTGGCAATGTGGTGTTCAAAAGAGAGGTTGCTGTCAACCTTTGTTCCCAGATGTCTTATAACGCCTTCGGTGTTCAGCAGATTAACATCGATGTGGTAATTCATGGGAACTGAGTTTTTCCCAAAGGGGATGACAACACATTTTTTAGCATTGAGCTTAAAGCCATGGTTCTGAAACCAGACGTTGGTCTCAGTGAGACCTTTCTGTAGGATGTCAACATCACTTGGGGAGTTAATAATAGCTCCCAACTTACAAACGTCTGTGAACATTGTCAGCCAGAATTCCTTAGTGTTGGCCTGGACTTCAGAGAAGTAGATACCAAATAGGAGAGGACCCAGGACCAAACTCTGTGGGACTCCACTCGCGACTGGACGGCAGCCTGACTTGGAGTCAGCTACTTTAACACTGTGGGTTCTACCTGTGAGCCAGTTTGCAACCCACCTAGTGATATAGGGGTTGATGCCTAGCTTAGTGAGTTTCTCTATGATTCCTGAGTAGGGAATAGTACCAAAGGCCTTGGCCAGATCAAGGTAGGCTGTATGAACTACCTTGCCTTTATCCACAGCTCTGGTGACTGACTCAAAGAAGTTGACCAAGTTGAGCAGGCATGATCTACCCTTTACAAAACCAAACTGTGGGATCCAGAGTTTGGAGATTCCCTATATCCTTGTTTATTAGGTCCATGATGATGTGTTCCATAGCTTTGCATAGCAGACTCATCAGGCTAATGAGGCAATAGTTCCCAGGGTCTGTAGTCACTCCTCCTTTGTGGATAGGGATGACTGTAGCAGTGCACCATTTGTTAGGGACAAAGCCTGAGGTGAGGCTGTGATTGAACAGGACACACAGGTGAGGCACCAGTTCACTCTGTAGTTCATGTAGAACACAGCAAGGGATATTGTCAGGTCCCACAGAAGCTGTATTCCTGGTCTTGGACAGTGCTGTTTTAACCTGTGCAGCAGTAGTACTGGGTACCTGGCAATCTACTGGTATTGTGACTGGTCCTTTTGGGGGGGGGGTAAAGTTGGCACTGAATCTGTCGGCCAGTATATTGGCAATATCTGTTGACTCAGTATAGCAGGCACCATTGTGCAGTAGTTCAAAGCAAATCTGGGTATTGCCATGGAAATTCTTTACATAACTATAGAAGGCCTTGTGGTTGTCTTTACTGTCTGTTGCAATTCTGTTTTCATAGCTAGCTTCAGAGGATTTGATGAGGAATCTCAACTTTTTGTTGAGGCTGATAAGGGAGTTTTTCCAGTCTTGGGACTTTACCTTATTCTGCATCAGTTTCTTCCTTCTGTTGTACAGTTTGTTTGTGGCAGGGGACCACCAGATTGGCTTCTTTTTTTTGGAGGAGAGCGTCTTGGTTCTATTGGGTATGGCAAAATCCATGCATTTGTGTATGTACTCGTACAGTAAATTGGAGTATGATTTGGCGGTCATGTAACTATTCTCCATTTCCATGGGTGCCATGAAGTTACCCACCTCTGTTTTAGGAGCTCAAAGTTAGCTTTGAAGAAGTTTTTCATGGTGGTTACCTTTCTGGGGGGGGGGGGGTGGATTTTCAAGGTGATTAGTTTGTGGTCGGATCTAACCAGGGAGGAGTTGACTATTGGTGTAAAGCAACAGTCACCCATGTTAGTAATGACCAGGTCAATGATGTTGCTACCTCTGTTGGGGTAAGAATGAGCTGGTCCAGGGCATTGGAATTAATGAATTCCAGGAATCGTGGGCAAGTGTATTGGTACATGAGTAGTTTTCCCAGTTAATAGAGGGGTAGTTAAAGTCACCCAGTATGGGAGTGTTAGGTTGGACCCTAATATTCTCCAGGGTGCTTAGGAACATGGAGTGTGAGTCTTGGGACATGGTTGGGGACCTATAGCAGGCTACGACCCGAATCACTGTCTTACCCAGTGTTAGCTGCACCTGAAGTATCTCAGATGCGTTATGTTGAGCTACCAGTCTGGAGGTGTGCACATCCTTTATAAATATGGAAACACCACTGCCTTTGGAGCTTCGGTCCAAGTTTTGGGGCCGAAAAGTGTGGAATGAGTTATAGCCTGGGGTCTATATTATATATTCAAAGTTTCAAAACATTGAATCCCATATGTTCGACAACATATGATCAAAGTTTGAAACTTCAAATATATAATAAAACATAAAAAAAAAAATAAAACTTACCTTAACACCCCGAGCAGGGGGGCAAGCACTCCTGCACCCCCCACACCCCCCCTACTTAAATATACCAACTCTGAGATCGCACTTAAGTGCAGAAAAGAGAAATTCTCCCATTCTGCACCGTACGGCGCCATTACGTTTATCCTTTGAATTTTTCAAAGTTCGATCATATGGTGTTGACCATATGACATTCGAACTTTGAAAAGTTCGTTCATGTAATAGGAACCCATAGCCTGGTAGTGCAGGCATGCTTTCTGCTGCCTTGAACCAGGTCTCTCTTATAGCACAAATGTCAATGTTCTCCATTTTAAGGAGTGCTTCGAGTGAGTGCATTTTGAGATTTAGACTTTTAGCATTTAGCAGCGGTGCTGCGGTAGCGTTGTTGCCTCACAGTAAGACGCTGTCTGGTTCGATTCTCAGCTAGAGCATCTTCTGCGTGGAGACATGCGTGAATGGGCGTACCTATGTTGAAGGTTGTGCATCAGGGCTGGTAACTCGGCACGTAAAAATCAACTACCAACCATTAGCAGACCGGAGTTCCACTGTGAAGACCTCTAACCGGGAAAAGCCGAAAGACACAAACAAAACCCTCATATTGCATTTGTTTGTAGCTGTTACGGTGGTAATTTGGTCTTTGGAACACCACCTAAAAAAAGGCACTATAGGGGTGGCAAGAGCCTTGGTCAGCATCCAGAAGCCCAGGGGTGACAGATGCAGGCCATCTCTGGCAAAGCACCGAGGTCTGTCAATCATGTCATCCCAGGCAGACAGATACTGGATCCCCTTAGAATGACACCAGGCACTTAGCCAATGTTGAAATCAGTCATTTTCTGCTTGTACTGTGGTATCATTCTGGGTGATGATTGGATGCTGCTCAGGGCTAGGGTAATACCCGCCTGGGCTACATAATCCGAGAGCTCTTCCATGTCTCTTTTCATGTAGTCCAGGGAGGTACGTCTCAGGTCATTCAGTCTTTCATCTAACTCATAATATTGCCTGCTCCCTCCTATATTGTTTTTGTGTATTTATGGATATTTAACAATTACTAGTGATCCAAATTAAATGAGTATTGACTTGAACTGGCCTTTTTAGTTTCTAAAGTAAATGCATTCTACAGTTTACCTTTCTTGTTGGGTATATGTATTTTTCAATATAGAATATTGCATGCCTCTTTATAATCTATTTAGAGCTGCTTTTAAAATTTTAATTTATTCATATTTAACGACTGATACTGTAACTAACAGTTGAACCTTTCTAGCATGGTCTCCACTAAAAATGAGTCATGCCCAATAGGAATTTCCAAGCAATGAAAAGCACAATATTCTACTTCACTGAACATAAAGGCAAGCAAAGAAGTGTATAAATGTGTCTACTTCTTAAGCCTTGGCAATCCTGACAACGCATTATAATCAATGTGTTGTACTCTTTTTCTCCCTTACTTTCATCCTGCCAACCATCTCAGTGTTCCATATCCATCAATGGGTCTACCAGCCTCCAATGTACCACCACACTGATACTGATTTATGGCTAGGGCTAGTGAGGAGCCTGAGGGTGTTCTGGAGGATTGTACTGTCCAGCTTCTAGCTAGTGAGATTTCTGAATTTAAACCTACCCCTGGTTACTTCCCCAACATGTGCTCTGACAACTTCTGTGGGGTTCTGCAATGGGCAGACTGTGACAAACCGCTACACACTTCCTCAAGTAACTAATATCAGCCAGCTGCCCCTCCCCTCTGTTGTAGCACATTGTGATTGGCTTCCTGGCCTCCATCAGAAAGCTCCAATCACTTTGTAACAAATTTGTAAATTAATGTATAAGTCATGCAGAAAAGTTCCACAGCTATTTCTATGTGGGCATATTTTAATTTTCTTTCCATTCCATTTCATATTAGTTTGGTCTTTGTGTACCATGAGTAACCCATTCTCCTTAATTTGTCTCTGGTGCTGCAAGATTTGACTCCTGGCTATATGTTAAATTCAACTGCCATCTCTGTAATGCTAAGATATGGTACATTTCACCTATATTGACTAGTGAAAAGTTATCTTTTTCTAAAATCATTTTTACTTATTTGTTAAGTGGGTAGACCCACTAAACACAAGCGCTTCTTCTCAGGGTTGACCAGAGAACACTGTCTAGCTATGTGACTTGCCCAGGGTCACACAGTAGGCAAATAGAGGCTTAGAGGCTGAGGGAACCAAACCCAGGACAACAAAATTAAGGTTATTAGTAGCTCATAGCCTTTATCCTTTTAACTAAATTGATAGATCACTGGCACTTTTCCATCTTCTGTAAAACTTGTATGCAAAAATTAGTTTTCTTCTTCCAGATTAATCTATCCCCTACATTTTCAAATAAATAATAAATGTTTAGTAATCAAGGAATGACAAATTAGTCTTCTGTGTTTTGTTAATATATAGACATATAATGTCTGTTGTAGTTAAAGTAAAAAAAAAAAGTATGAGAGAGAGAGTGAGTAAGGTGTGTGTGTGTGTGTGTGTGTGTGTGTGTGTGTGTGTGTGTGTGTGTGTGTGTGTGTGTGTGTGTGTGTGTGTGTGTGTGTGTGTGTGTGTTATTTAGCTAATTAAGAAAAACTGTTTCATTCCTACAGTTTTGGTTAGCAGCGAGAAGAAAGGCTCATGTGCTAAACAGACTTCTAGATGATATGTTTTGTTATTGAAAGCAGTTCTTTATTGACAAAGCAACAGTAATGTTGTGAAAGAAATCCCTACTATTGCTGCTAACGTCACTTGGAAGAAGGTCTGTAGGTTACCTGACTTGATGAGGGTCATTACCTAGCCCAGATTGATACCTTGGTTTGGGCTCCCTTTGGTCTTTACCTGGCCCTGTCTCTGTGACTGCAGCATTGCTCTCCATAGTGCATACATTTATTTACAGTGCACACAAGGTGTGTAAGATCACACAACATCAAACAGAGGACAGTGCTGCTGTAACATTGCTTTGTTCAGGACATGTAGCTTGTTAAACGTTAAACTCTTTTGCCTTTGTAAGCAGGACATTTTAATAGTACTGTAAACTCACCGCGCATGTGCCATGGCCACAGACCTGCATACAACAAAATAGAGATATCAATGGACATAAAGATTATTTCAACAATAAGCATTTATGCTTTTAACTAACATTAAAATTATTACTTTTTAACCACTAATACTGCAAGCAGAAAATAAAGAGAAAGCAGTAAAGCGAAATGGAAGCAGCTTTTTAACATAAAAAATTGTATTTCCTTAATTCATTTTGTAATTAGAAATTCGAAATTGTCACATTAGAAAAATATATGTACTATAAAAATATATGATGTAAGAATTACATTCACTGTAATTATTGTGCATGTTATGTAGAAATGCATTATTCTTCCCAAGATGTAATTTTTTATTTATTTTATTTATTTATTGACACTGTAATGCAGTAATGTGTGGTACTGATGAATATACTCTATATGTAGTCAATATGTAAAATTTCTATTTTTCTGTTGGAGCTTTTCTCTTCGGACCTCCGCTGAAAACGGGCAATTGTAGCCCAGTCGGACAAACCCGGTCAACAAATGTAAAATAAAATAATCCTCCTTTCCACTATGGTGTACTCCCACCTTCCCTGCTTCTCCTTCAAATGCTCAAGAAATTAATCAAACTCCAGTCACCTGGTTTTAAGTCAAAGAGTAGAGTATTGAATTTACTAGAGCTTCAGTACATTCTCATGCAAAAGAGCTATAGAATATCACATTGCGACTTGCTAGCACTGTGCAGATAAATGTTATGCTGCTAATCATGCAGCCCTACACTTGAAAAATGAATTTTTAAGGAGGGCTCTACACTTATATCACTATGGAGCATAATAATAGCTGTACACATGTGAGTCACATGATTCAGAAACTTTTCTATGAGCTTCAGACACCATTTCAGCAACTTACCTTGCCTCTTCCACAGTTCAATGATACACTACTCAGTCGTAGTAAAAGGTTTATTCTTACATAAGATAGTCAATATTTTGAAAAGATTCAACGACAGAAAAGCCTGCACCAATGTGAAAAAAATAATTGATCAAAGGGCCCATAACTTAGTGCAATAGTGGGTAGACAGGCTAGCAAATTCTGGAAAAAAAAAAACGAGATATACTAGCGGGGAAAAGTCCGGGCAACCGGACCTTTTCCCTTTGGTATATTCTTGGATTTATAACGGGAACACTGGTTGGGCTGGCCAATCAGCATGCTTGTTTTTGAATGCTAATGGCCAGTCATTGTATAATAACCATTATACAATGAAATGATATCAGTATTCAAAAAACCTGAACAATAGCTGGCTGTTCACAAGAATGTACTTGTTATAAATCAAGTGTTACTGTGGGGAAAAGTCTGGCTTTAAAACATAATTCTAGCTGAAATTCCTGTGACTATATCTGCCAAACATATACTACAGCTACCATCTTCTCCATGTCACTAAACAATGAAAAACAACTCAGTAACTGCACAATTTAAAATACAATTCCACCCTCTCACATAAACAGAAATGTCATATGAACAAAAGTGATATGCAACAAATATTGAGAACTGGAATACAATCTTAATGCATTACAAGTGTACAAATGTTTTAATGTAAGAAGCTGGATGCATGAACCCTCCTACCTCCATTAAAAAAGTGGCATCGGCTACACCAAAGCCTACGTACTGTGCAAGGATCATTATATACTTGGGCATACTGTATGTATGTGTGTGCAGTATATGTCTGAGACATCCTGGAAAATGCAACAAAATGAAGTTCTGTGATATGATGCTATTAATTAAAAAAGTAAGGCATTTCTTTTTTCAAATAATGACATTGTATAGGATCACCTGTGAAACTTGAAATGTCAAGGCACCAAGGAACAAATATACCAAACAGAAATGCCGAAAATATCCAAACGGTGAAATTTCCAAATTTAGGTGTTTTTGCAGCAAGGTAAACCCCCATTGCAATTCCCATCCAGCAAACTTGCACATGCCATCTCCATGGTAGCACAAAGTGAAGAATGATAAATCTCCTAAAACTAATGTCACTTGGAAGAAGGTCTGTAGGTTACCTGACTTGATGAGGGTCATTACCTAGCCTAGACTGGTACCTTAGTTTGGGCTCCCTTTGGTCTTTACCTGGCCAGTCTCTGTGACTGCAGCATTGCTCTCCATAGTGCATACATTTATTTACAGTGCACACAAGGTGTGTAAAATCACAAAACATCAAACAGAGGACAAGATGTAATAAATATGACCTCCTAAGTTTGTCTCTTGTGAAAATAACTATTGTATAAGACCTGCCTGAAAACTAATTATTCTGATAAACCTCACTAAACTAGCTGTCCTTCTCATTAGCCTGACGAGTCTGATATGCAAAGCTGTGGAATGCATCATCATCATGGACCTAATAAACAAGGATATAGGGAATCTCCAAACTCTGGATCCCACACAGTTTGGTTTTGTGAAGGGTAGATCATACCTGCTCAACTTGGTTGACTTCTTTGAGTCAGTCATCAGAGCTGTGGATGAAGGCAAGGTGGTTCATACAGGCTACCTTGATCTGGCCAAGGCCTTTGATGCCATTCCCCACTCAGGAATCATAGAAAAACTCACTAAGCTAGGCATAAACCCCTGTATCACTAGGTGGGTTGCAAACTGGGTCACAGATAGAACCTATGGTGCTAAAGTAGCTGACTCCAAGTCAGACTGCCAACTAATCACTAGTGGAGTCCCACAGGGTTCGGTCCTGGGTCTTCACCTGTTTGGTATCTACTTCTCTGAAGTCCAGGCCAACAGGAAGGGGCTCTGACTGACAACAATCGCAGACAATTGTAAGTTGGGAGCTATTATTAACTCCCCAAGTGATGTTGACATCCTACAGAATGGCCTCACTGAGATCAATGACTGGTGTCAGAACCATGCCCTTAAGCTCAATGCCAAAATATGTGTTGTCATCCCCTTTGGGAAAAAACCCGGTTCCCATGAATTACCACATCGATGGTAGTCCACTGAACACAGAAGGTGTTATAAGAGATCTTGGAACACAGGTAGACAGCAACCTCTCTTTTGATCACCACATTGCCACAGTGGTCAGAAAGTCCTTCTAAGTGGAACATGTTATTACTAAGGGTTTTCCCTCTACTCTTCCCTCATTAGTCCAATCATCAAGTACAATATCCCATTTGGCATGTAATTCACTAGACACCTGCAACAATTGGAGAGGCCGCAAAAGTACCTCACAAAGAGGATCCTAAGCCTTAAACAGTTGTCCTATATGGACAGACTAAAAAAACTCCAGCTATTATCTGGCTCATATCGTCTACTTAGAGGTGATCTCTACTTGACTTACAAACCCATGTCTAACCCAGCTCTGTTAGAAATGCTACATCTAAAGAAATTCCAATCCCTCTGCACCACACTCTCCAGAAACTTTAACCTTATTACCACAATCAACAGAGCATGCTGGAGGGACAGGTTCATAACCCAGAAACTGCCCATGCTATGGAAAAGACTTCACATACATGTCAAGCAGAGCACCTCGCTGACCCTCGTCAAGAGAAATATTGATGAGTGGATGGGATATAGAAAATTAACCCCAGGGATAACTACAATGGCTCTACTCAACTGAGGCACTGGGAACTAAGGTTGGGTGCCACGATGCCAGGATAATCCTATGGCTAGGCTTGTAAAGGCCCCAGAGCCATTACCCTAGTACACACATATGAACCTATGAACCTAAGAGCCCCGCATACATTAAAGATGCTCAGTCTGATAATGTGTTCTCTTTGGTCTCCATAAGCAGATAAGGACTACTAGTTATAGTCCCATAATACTCTCTAAATTAAGACAACTAGCTGCATTATGTTCAGATTTCTTCCTCTCAGATTACTGTCTAAATCCAGAATCTATAGATGAACATAGTCTGCAAGAGGGGTAGTACAAACATTGTGCTGGTCTAATAATGCTGAATACTTAAGTAATATATCCCATTCAGACATGGAAGATTCAGGGTTTGCCTACAGCTCATGTAGTTTGGTCACAGGAGCAAAGCCTGAGTGACCAAAGACAGTTGTGGCTATACCTGCATCACTCACTCCCAAATAGGATGTTGTGTTATGATGCAGTGGCTGTATCTACAGGCAGCAGAACTCACTCCCAAATAGGATGCTATGTTATGATACAGTGGATGTATCTACAGGTGGCAGAGATCAAATTGCTCTCCATGGTAGCACAAAGTGAAGAATGATAAATCTCCAATCACCAGGTGCAGAGAAACAGAATGCCAGTCACTGTTTTCCATAGGAAGTCACTGCTATTGTGATTTGGAAGTGTGCACCAGCAGTGATTGCTTTGTTTGAGCAATTTGATCTCTTCACTTTGTGATACCATGTATCATAACACAGCATCCTATTTGGGAGTGAGTTCTGCTGACTGTAGATACAGCCACTGTATCATAACACAACATCCTATTTGGGAGTGAGTGATATTTTCGGCAATTTTGTTTGGTATATTTGTTCCTTGGTGCCTTAACATTTCAGGTTTCACAGGTGATCCTATACAATGTCATTATTTGAAAAAAGAAATGCCTTACCTTTTTAAATAATAGCATCATATCACTTTTGTTCATATGACATTTCTATTTATGTAAGAGGGTGGAATTGTATTTTAAATTGTGCAGTTACTGAGTTGTGTTTCATTGTTTAGTGACATGGAGAAAATGGTAGCTGTAGTATATTTTTGGCAGATATAGTCACAGGAATTTCAGCTAGAATTATGTTTTAAATCCAGACATTTCCCCACAGTAACACTTGATTTATAACAAGTATATTCTTGTGAACATCCAGCCATTGTTCAGGTTTTTTGAATACTGATATCCTTTCATTGTATAATGATTATTATACAATGACTGGCCATTAGCATTCAAAAACAAGCATGCTGATTGTCCAGCCCAACCAGCATGCCCATTGTAAATCCGAGAATATACCAACGGGAAAAGGTCCGGTTGCCTGGACTTTTTCCCGTTGGTATATCTCGTATTTTTTTTTACTTTTTTTTTAAATACAAAACAAAAACAGAAGATAGTTTACATTTGGGAGAAGGCACAGGCAGAAATAAAAGGATAATAAGGTACATTGTACAAAACTTAAAAAACTTACCTAATTATCCTTTTATTTTGTCTATTCTGACTCTCCCTAACATAAAAAGTCTCCTGGGTTCTTCTTTTTTTTTTTTTATTGATTATAACAAAGAAGAAGAAGCAACGGAGATCTTTCTTTCTCTGTTGCTACCTCTTCACAGCCCTAATGCACTGCATAAGTGTTGGAGCACAAGTCCCATACGCATGTGCAGTACATCAAAACAAGGCGGCAGTATACCACCAGCCGCAGGAGAATAGTAATGTGCCGTTATACAAAGACATTCCCCCATATTCAGCAAAGGTCCTTGCAGGAATAACTTATTCCTGCATGGAAGGGACCATTCCAATGCAGCACGGCAGCGCGCCATGCATATGTATGAAGGCACACTGCCATGCTGTAAAACGTACATGAGGATGTGTACGAGCGCAGGGGGCATGTTTGAGAGCAGTGCTCTCACAATACACACTCCCCCTGCACACCAGAATTGCTGTACGGCAATTTAAAAAGAGTGAGATCGCTCGTTACACCTCTCAACCCATTAGAGTAAGAAATCTGGACAAAGCCATAAGGGATAATTGCTATTACAAACTTAGAAAGTTGATAGAATAACAGGTTTAGCATTAGCAGGAATTTTCTGAAGGGTATGAAGTATAAAATGCACACCTCACAACCCATTAGAGTAAGAAATCTGGACAAAGCCATGGGGCAACTCTGAAACATTGCCATTACAAACTTAGAAAGTTGGTAGACTAACAGGTTTAGCATTAGCATGGATTTTCTGAAGGGTATGAAGTATAAAATGCAAATGTCTGTCATTACTGTCAAACTTCAATCTGAAATGATGTGCCAGAGAGCCATAAGTTTATGAAAAGTGGACCAAGAATATAATGCAAATATCTGGACATACTGTGAAAAGTTATATGTTATCAACATTTGCAAAGCACAGCCCCGAACAAATAATATATATTTTTTCACATCTGCAATAAAGTTTAAGCGTAGGTGCACGAGTGTGCCCGTTGCTTAGCTATGCTTAGCCCAGCTGAAATGGCACAAGTTAAATAGCAATAGATATTCAACATAAGCAGTAGTGCAATAGTGTAATGATTAGAGTGTACACCTTGCATGTAGTCATTCATGGTTCAAGCCTTATCAATGCCATTTCCATTTTGTATGTGAAATCATTACAATTTTAATTTATTTGTATATTTATGTAGGAAGTAAGTTGTGAAACCCCCATATAAACACAAGTGCCCGATACAGTACAGTCACACAAGAAAAAATATAATGAAAGCACATTGGGGGATGTCAGGGAAGGTAAACAAATTTATAATATGTAATGAATGATGAATCAATCCCATACAGGTGGTAGTCCAAAAAATAAAACATAAGCATTGCACAGCTATGCTGACTGGGTGTAAGCATTGTGTAAATATGAATGCTAAGCAATGAGTAGCACAGCTAAGTGGATTTGCACATTGGTAAGCAGTGCTGAGCCAGCCCCTTTAAGCACTGCCAACCTTAACTAAGCAGGTTTGCCCGTAGCTTAGCTTAGCTCAGCATGTTCAAACCATCCAATCACGTCAAAGGGTGGGAAATCATCCATATTTAAACCTCGCAGGTGGGAATATAGCTCATAACTGGTTGTAGCTCCCACTGTAGGCAATATGGCATGTGTTGGAGAGTGCATGCGCTTTCAGGCGCAGCGCTGGGGTATACAGGAGTCCAAGGTCATGGTAGGACTCCTTGTAAAAAAACATGACGTGAGACTGCTGCAGCACCAGTACCAGGGCTACCAGTACAAAGCGGAAGCCTGGGATAGTTTTGCCTGTGATTTCACCAGTGCCACTGGTATCCCTCGGACTGGTGAGCAGGTCCGGCACAACTATGCTGACTTGAAGTGGAGGAAGAGAGAACTCTTGGAACAGTGGGTCCAAGAAGCAAGACAGAGGGGTGATGTTCCAGCAGTGTGTAAGCATTAATAGGAATAACTGTTTACCAAAGCCCAGCCTGTGTATGGGATGGATAGGTATGCATAAATGTTTCTCTATTTTCATTACAGCTGGAGCTGAGCGGGTTGTGAACCAGGAAGCCCACGCCAGCAGGTTGCAAAGGCTGTGTCACGAGGCTGGTAAGTAACAATCTAGCTTGTACTATTCACACCAAATAAATATAAAGGAGTAGAATGTCACCTGGCATTATTAAAAATGGGCATGGCTTCTACTGAATAAAGCAGACAATGTTACAGTAATAGTTTCATATAGGTCATATATTAATAAAATGTAACTGCCTGTGAATAAAATTCTAAACCCTGGACTGGTTGTGTTTACTCTGGTATGGTATGATTTGAAATGTGTACAGGTTATCCATAGCAACTATAGCTCTGAAAGCATTAAACAATCAAGTCTCATCTGACAAAGTTAGTGCCTCTATAACACATGAGATTAACTGATATTACAAATGTCACACACCAAGATCTGATATCTGAACAGTAATGTTGTGTTAACCACTGTTTTCCACACTGTGCTATGTAAACAGGTATGTATAGGAATGTATGTACAAAGATGTTGTAAATACAAGGTCAGATCATACAACAAAGAGAGAATGAGAAAGAAATCATTCAAGGAAGAGACAGCAGTTTCTCAATAGCTCCCTGTGATGAAAACAACACTTGGTATATTTTTAGCAGAAACAGTCACGGTTCAAAACCTGGGAGTGGTAGTAAGCTGTATACATAATTTCAGCTAGGACTTTGTGAAAATGTGTAGAAACAGGTAGTATAAACAAACATTCCCTCCACAGGTCTTCCAGGTAAGATAAGGTATAAAGTAAGTATAAGAAGGCTGTAGTTATACTGTGTCCAACACCCATGGTCCAACCCCAAGGCTGCAAA
This sequence comes from Protopterus annectens, assembly GCF_019279795.1. Taxonomy (NCBI): domain Eukaryota; kingdom Metazoa; phylum Chordata; order Ceratodontiformes; family Protopteridae; genus Protopterus; species Protopterus annectens. Next base: position 510,141,862 of record NC_056750.1, read on the forward strand.
TGACAGCAAGATAAGTACATACACCATGTGGTCTCCTCCAAGAAATATTCAAAAGTGTCATGCTGTCACAGCTACAGGTCCCTGCTAACAACAACTAGGGTGACTGATAGAAATCAAGGCAGAGTGTGTAAGTAGCACACACACAGTATGAGTGCACATATGTAACCCTGACTATGAGAAGATGGGCAAAAACAGTCATGTAGTATTAACAAACATTACCCCCACATGTCTACCAGGTAAGATAAGGTATAAAGTAGGTATAAGAAGGCTGTAATTATACTGTGTACAAACATAACACTGCCCAACCCTAGGCTATAGTTGTAATAATACCTGTAGAGTAATGAGTAGAGCAGTGATCATTAAAGCTGTGACCACTGCAAGAATCTACATTTGTTAACTGACATCTCTCTCTCTCCCCCACCTTATCTTCACCAATAATCTAAACACATAAATAAATGGGTATGTTTTCCACCAAATCTACTGCTGGGACATGTGTTCCTATTGTTCTAAAAACGTTGAAATTTATTCCAATTAATGTTCTCTGTTAAAATGCCATCATTGGTGGCCTGTTGCTATCAATGTAACCTATATGCTGGTGTAATGCCACTGTGGTTCCATATATGATTGTGTTCTGTTTGCTAGGTAAATGTTCCACATCTGTTATATTGGGTTAATGGGAATACTCATGCATGCTGAAATAACTAATCCTGGAATGTATTTACCATTACTAAGCAACATATGTTCTAAAACTGTAACACCATAGCACGTCAGGGAAGGCCGATCCCAGCAGATCCACCTCTCCAGCCTCATCTGGCCGTGGCACCAGGCCCCAGGATGTCTGGGATCCACCCCGGGACCTCCTTGTCCGCTGGTCCTTCACCACCCTCAGGTGTAACTACCTTAGGGGATGGGGCTCGACCCCCCCCCCGGGCACGGACAGGATCCTGTCACCCGAAGTCAGGTCTGGGGTCTGGTGCGCAGTGAGTTCTGCAAGGAATTTGGAGATGTGCTACACCAGCTTGAGGGTGGCATGGTGCATTTAGAGGGTCAGCCTCCCCTCCTCCTCAGCCCCCAGCACAGCCACCTTTGGGGCCGTGAAGGTGCAGTGGTGACTGCCCATGGGTGGGGACCTCAGTCCCACTGTATCTATTTGGGGGCTCATGGGCTTCCAATTACCAAACACCCCTCCCCATCTAAAGTGTTTACCCCCACATGTGTCATATACCCCCCTGTATGCTGTCTTGTCTGTCTTTCTACCCAACATACCTCCCCAAATATACCTACTATCCTTCCCCAACATCCCACTCTCACCTTAAAAAAAAGGG